>NC_053490.1:109174000-109451500 GCF_905171775.1 Rana temporaria | reverse complement strand
TAATCTGACAGATAGATAGATAGATAGATAGATAGATAGATAGTCTGACAGATAGATAGATAGATAGATAGATAGATAGATAGATAGATAGATAGATAGATAGATAGATAGATAGATAGATAGATAATCTGACAGATAGATAATAGGGAGAGAGAAAGAAAGAAAGAAAGAAAAAGGAGAAAGAGAGATAGATAGATAGATAGATAGATAATCTGACAGATAAATAGATAGATAGATAGATAGATAGATAGAAAGGGAGGAGAAAGAAAGAAAGAAAGAAAGAAAGAAAGAAAGAAAGAAAGAAAGAAAGAAAGAAAGAAAGGGAGGAGAAAGAAAGAAAGAAAGAAAGAAAGAAAGAAAGAAAGAAAGAAAGAAAGAAAGAAAGAAAGAAAGAGAAAAGAAAGAACGAAAGAGAAAAGAAAGAACGAAAGAGAAAAGAAAGAAAGAAAGAAAGAAAGAAAGAAAGAAAGAGAAAAGAAAGAACGAAAGAGAAAAGAAAGAACGAAAGAGAAAAGAAAGAAAGAAAGAAAATAAAGAAAGAAAGGGAGGAGAAAGAAAGAAAGAAAAAGGAGAAAGAGAAAGAAAGAAAGAAAGAGAGATAGATAGATAGATAGAAAGGGAGGAGAAAGAAAGAAAGAAAGAAAGAAAGAAAGAAAGAAAGAAAGAAAGAAAGAAAGAAAGAAAGAAAGAAAGAAAGAAAGAAAGAAAGGGAGGAGAAAGAAAGAAAGAAAGAAAGAAAGAAAGAAAGAAAGAAAGAAAGAAAGAAAGGGAGGAGAAAGAAAATAAAGAAAGAAAGGGAGGAGAAAGAAAGAAAGAAAGAAAGAAAGAAAGAAAGAAAGAAAGAAAGAAAGAAAGAAAGAAAGAAAGAAAAAGGAGAAAGAGAAAGAAAGAAAGAGAGATAGATAGATAGATAGATAGATAGATAGATAGATAGATAGATAGATAGATAGATAGATAGATAGATAGATAGATAGATAGATAGATAGATAGATAATCTGACAGATAGATAGATAGATAGATAGATAGATAGATAGATAGATAGATAGATAGATAGATAGAAAGGGAGGAGAAAGAAAGAAAGAAAGAAAGAAAGAAAGGGAGGAGAAAGAAAGAAAGAAAGAAAGAAAGGGAGGAGAAAGAAAGAAAGAGAAAGAAAGGGAGGAGAAAGAAAGAAAGAAAGAGAAAAAGAAATATAGATAGATAGATAGATTATCTGACAGATAGATAGATAGATAGATAGATAGATAGATAGATAGATAGATAGATAGATAGATAGATAGATAGATAGATAATCTGACAGATAGATAGATAGATAGATAGATAGATAGATAGATAGATAGATAGATAGATAGATAGATAGATAGATAGATAGATAGATAGATAGATAATCTGACAGATAGATAGATAGATAATCTGACAGATAGATAGATAGATAGATAGATAGATAGATAGATAATCTGACAGATAGATAGATAGATAGATAGATAGATAGATAGATAGATAATCTGACAGATAGATAATAGGGAGAGAGAAAGAAAGAAAGAAAGGTGAAGAGAGAGAGAGAGAGAGAGAGAGAGAGAGAGAGAGAGAGAGAGAGAGAGAAGGGAATGAAGGCCACCCCTACATCAGTGTACAGTGTACTCACTCACTGGATGGATATCACACTCCTCCATCTTTCCCTTCTGTTTGCTGTGCTTAAAAATTCCCGCCCACATCCCCTGTATGCCGGGGAGAGTGGGCGGGGCAGACACAGGGAGAGGAGGGGAGGAGTAAAAGCAGCTCCTCTCCTCTAACTGGCTGTGTGGGCAGCAAGGGGAGGGGATAGATGTCAGAGCTGGCTGTGATACGCCCAGCTCATCTCTCTCTCTGGAGCTCTCAGTGTGCTCCGATCCCCCTGCTGATCTGTCCCACTCGCAGCTGGCGCTTGCGCCCTAGGTGGTAGTGCGCTCCAAGCGGCTGCTTACTTTGCCTAGTGGTAGCGCCGGCCCTGATTATGTAATTATTATCCACAATATATTCCAGGATATCTGTGGAGAACTGGTTGCTGTTTGTTGATTCTGAACTCAACAGGTTAATTGAAAGAGTGACTCATTCATAATGTGGGGACACCAGGGGTCAAGTCCTGGGGAAAAAAGTGTGGGAACTCTCACCCAAGATCCACTCCCCCACCAAAAAAAAATTATACGCTCATATGCATAATTACTAAACCGCATGTTTTTCTTTTTTTTTCGATCCACTGTACCTTAGTAATCCTTTGTTACTGGCCGCTTCCTGTATATGGATTCATCGGGTAGTGTGCGGGTATTCCGCCACTTCCTCGATGCCGCAATGTCTCCTGGGAGCTTTTGTCATTGTTCCCAGGAGATATTCAGGAGGTCTGCCGCGAGTTATCGCGGGATTTAGAAAGAAGCAAGTTCTTTCTAAATCCCACGATAACTCGCGGCAGACCTCCGCAATGTCTCCTGGGAACAATGACAAAAGCTCCCAGGAGACATTGCGGCATCGAGGAAGTGACGGAATACCCGCACACTACCCGATGAATCCATATACAGGAAGCTGCCAGTAACATAAAGGATTACTAAGGTTTGCCTGTCCCTGACAGTGACTCGAGCTGGGCATCGCGGCTTAGTGAAGGATTGGCTTGGGCGGCTCGGCTGCTCTCGGCTGCTCTAGTCCTGCAAAGGGAACTGAGTTCCTGCTGTGAAAAAAGTGCAGGAACTCCGTTTCCACGCGTTCCCGCAGGACTTGAGCCCTGGGGGACACATACTGTTAGGTGTTAATGTCATCAACTCCAGCCCACCTGTCTGTCTGGTGTGATGTAAATGAATTTAGGATGGCTTCTGAGGATCTTTCATTGTGGCTTGTGCTAATTGACCCTGTATTGTGTGAAGGTCTATTGATGATAATGTGTGTACTGTAAGTTAACAGACAGCCTAAAGGTCAGGTGTATGAATCATCAGCTGTAGTTAATTAGCTCATTTAAATTAGGTCAGAGCCTGGGCCAGAATGTCTACTAAAAGATGTGTATTGGGGCTTGTTAGGAACCATTGTGTGATGTTGTGGGTGGAGTTGGGTCATTGTTCATTTGATTACTGCAGTATTCTTTTTGTGTTTATGCTTTCTCAATAAAGATTGTCAGACCTGCTTGAACTTCATAGAGAGCTGTGTGTCTCGTTAATGAGGGATTTCGCATGGGTCGTGTTCGCCGGATTGTGGAGTGTCGATAGCTGCCTTGGGTTCGGGAATGGAATATCCTAAACGGCTTTAACCCCTGTCCCATTTGGGGTTCCGTAACACAGCTGTGTGTATGGCCCCATTGATTCATAAAGTGCTGCACTTTAGACGCGTATAAAACAATGTGTTTTTGAAGGAATTCGTAATATAACGTGTTAAAATAACTAAGGTGGGGGGTATTTATTTTATGGATGCATTAGCAAGTCCTTGCTTATAGGGACATATGTTCAGAGAAAACTTTAGTGAGGCTGGCAGCTGTACAAGTAGCGATGATATTGTTCTTTTTATCTCCCAGAAATAAAGAATGAATTGGAATGTAGTGGGGGTCTGGGGAAGGGGTTTGCGGAGGTGAATATTCTTCATAGTAATGAAACTGTGGAAGAGAGAGGGGAGTTTTCCAACCATCTGGATTGAATAAGGATTGAATACTTGTCATCAATCCTGATAATAGTTTAGAAAATTATAGTAAGTCTGTGAATTTCTCATGACCTTTCCAAACATCACAAGGTCAACTGATCTCAGGGGAAATATCAATAGACATATTGCTATAAACTCTTGTTTCTTCAAGGTAATGCTAGTAACGAAGGTGTCTGCATTAAGCATTAAAGGGGTTGTAAAGGTTTGTTTTTTATTTTCTAAATAGGCTCCTTTAAGCTAGTGCATTGTTGGTTTACTTACCTTTTCCTTCGATTTCCCTTCTAAATGTTTTTTTTCTTTGTCTGAATTTCTCACTTCCTGTTTCTTGCCCCATGGGTGGAGCGATAGTTGCTGACGTCACCACGCCCCCAGTTGATCGGTCAGAGCCGTGGCTGGTGTTTTTAATGCTTCTATATTGAAACTTTGTAAGGATTGAAACTTTTAAGATGTCAGTCTTTTTCCATTGAGTGGAATTAAAGAAAGTGTTTTAAAACAAACTACTGCACTATGAAGCACTTTCTTTCCCTTCTACCAACACGCTCTTAGGCCCTGTACACACGAGCGGATATCCGATGAAAACGGTCCGCCGGACCGTTTCCAGCGGACATTTCTGCTCCGGATTTTGGGCTGTACACACCATCAGATCAAAATCCCTGCGGAAAACATACGCGGTGACGTGGCCGCGCCGCAACGATGACGCGTCGACGTGCGCAACCCTGGAAGGTAAATACTTCCACGCATGCATCGAATCACTTCGACGCATGCGAGGGATGGGGATCACTTGGACGTATCCGGTGAGTCTGTACAGACGACCGGATCAGTCCGACGGACAGGTTTCCAGCGAATAGATTTCTTAGCATGCTAAGAAATTTTTATCCGCTTGAAAACCGGTCGGCTGGACAAATGTCCGCCGAAAAATGTCCGCTAGGCCGTACACACGACCGGATTTGTCTGCTGGAACTGATCCGCGGATAAATCCCAACGGACAGATCCGGTCGTGTGTACGGGGCCTCACAAAACTTCCTGAGGCTGATCCACCCCCCCCCGAAGGAATCCATAGGAGACAGAGCCATCATCTCCGGATTACCAGCGGACGAGTGGACCTGGAGGAGTTGTTACTAACCAGCCGAGGATTGTTCTTTTTGCTGAGCCTGTTTGATCCCTGTGATAGGGATCCTACGGATCTGGTAAGCAGCCCTACATTACATTACATTTGTTCGTGGGAATCTGCTGAGGAAGTTACCTGCATCCATATTTCTTTAGAGGACTAAGATCGTATATGAGTCCCTGCATTTGTGTGATACAACAAGGACTGTTTTTTATGTGTATTCCGTTATTGGAATAAGGACACTTAGGGCCAGATTCACGTAGAAGTGCGGCGGCATAACGTATCGTAGATACGTTACACTGCCGCAAGTTTTCATCGCAAGTGCCTGATTCTCAAAGCACTTGCAATGAAAACCTACGCCGGCGGCCTCCGGCGTAAGCCCGCGTAATTTAAAGGGGCGTGTGCCATTTAAATTAGGCGCGCTCCCGCGCCGGACCTACTGCGCATGCTCACTTTTGAATTTCCCGCCGTGCTTTGCGCGAAGTGACATCATTTTTTCGAACGGCGACGTGCGTAGCGTACTTTCGTATTCCCGGACGTCTTACGCAAGAAAACATTTTTTTGAATTTCGACGCAGGAACGACGGCCATACTTTAACATGGGCTGTGTAAAGTTAGGGCAGCTAAAACGACGACTAACTTTGCGACGGGAAACTAGACTAGCAGCGACGTAGCGAATGCGAAAAACCGTCGTGGATCGCCGTAAGTACTAATTTGCATACCCGACGCTGGTTTACGACGCGAACTCCCCCCAGCGGCGGCCGCGGTATTGCATCCTAAGATCCGACAGTGTAAAACAATTACACCTGTCGGATCTTAGGGCAAACTATGCGTAACTGATTCTATGAATCAGTCGCATAGTTAGGAAGCCCCTAAAACAGAGATACGCCGTCGTATCTCTTTTGTGAATCTGGCCCCTAGGCCCCGTACACACGACCGAACATGTCTGCTGAAACTGGTCCGACGGTGTGTACGAGGCCTAACATGCAATTTTCATTGCCCCATTTGGTTGCGCACGTATTTCTATTTTTCTTTTTTGTAGTTAGTTGCAGCACCTTCATTTATTGATGTTTATTTAGTTCACCTTTGCACTTGTGCACTTTGTAGTAGTGGGGGTAGCATGGATTGTCCACGCTATACAAACTTGCCCCATCATCTGGCTGGGGGTAAGTCAGCCAGAACAGCTTACTGAGGAGGAACAGGAAGTGAGAAATTCAGACAAAAAAAAACAAAGTAAAAAAAAAACATTTGGAAGGGAAATCGAAGGAAAAGGTAAGTGAACCAACAATGCACTAGCTTAAAGGAACCTATTTAGAAAATAAAAAGCTGGAACCTTTACAACCACTTTAACACACATGGTTGCCATGTATGAGCATGCATGTTTATGAAAAAAAAAAATGTCAGAACATTCTGTGGTGAAATCTTCCATCCACCATCTTACCTCCCTGGGTATCTTTAAGTTTGCAAACACAATTTAGACATGACCCACCAAGGCAATATTTAATATTGAAATCACTTAACCTTATTTGTCAAAATGTTATTAGTAAGGCCAGTCATCTCTCAATCAGATTGAAAGCTACACTAAAAGTTAAAGTAACAACTAGGGTTCCCATCTGTCCAGGATTCACCCGGACAGTTCAAGTTTTGAATCATGTGTCCGGGTTTCAGTCCACCTGAAACCCGGACACATTATTCAGACCAGGCTGTGGCTCCCCAAGTAAGTGAGATAGTCATACACAAATCTGTTGCCGCTGCTGGCGGCTGTTTAGGGGCAGGTTTGGCATCACGGAAAGGTGGGGTGATAATGTCAGCAAGAGCAATTTAGCCACACCCACTGGCACGCTCTGTGTGCTACATTAATACCCTCCTTGGGGCACCCAAATGTGTCCCAGGTCTTTTAAAATCCTATAATGTTTACTGCAAAAGAAACAAAAATTGCCCTGTGCTGCAAAAGTGTTCTGTTTGGCTATAAGAAAAGGTGGCAACCCTAGTACAACCCAATATTCAGTAAAAACTTGTCAATGCATGAATGCACCAAATAGGCATATCTGTTATTATGTCTAGTAGAGTGAGCAGGTGGGCTGCTAAATGTAGCTATAGAATAATGATATTCGAAAATTTAGCCCTGAAGGCTCCAATGGTAAGAAAACCTGAAGTGCACCGAGACGCTGGAACTTGCCTAGGAATATGGGAACACATCCTATTAAGTTCTCTGCCTGGTATCATATACTTACTAAATTATATAAAAACATGTCTTAGCCAGAGGGGTAATGTATTGTTGGTTATTATTGGCTTATTTGCTTCAAGATATTCTACATATTTATGAAGACGGCATAATATTTCCTGGTCTATTTTTCATTATATAGCTCTGTGATTACAAATGGTTTTCCAACGATTTTACAAATACCGTATTTATCGAGGTATTGCGCGCTCCGGCGTATAGCGCGCACCCCTAATGTGGACCCACAATTCCTGTAAAAAAAACATTTTAGTACATACAGTTTTGGTGTCTTGCGCGGCCGTTCATCGGCGGCCTCGTCGAGTCCGGCGTCCGTCTGCGGCTCCGGTGGTTTTCTCACGGCTTCTCCCGCGCTGTTTCCCCGTCGAATCGCCGCTTCCCGCACTCAGTTTGAATGCCTGCGCCGACATATACCGAGTGCAGTACACTCGGCTACATTGCGCCCTAAGTTATGGTGGCGTAACGTATGTGCTCCGGCGTAAGCCCGCCTAATTCAAATTTGGATGAAGTGGGCGTGTTTTAATTAAATTTAGTGTGGCCCCACGTATTTGACATTTTTTATGAACGGCGCATGCGCCGTTCGTAAAAGAATCCCAGTGCGCATGCTCGAAATTCCGCCGCAAATCGACAATGCTTTAGACGTTAACGTAACTTACGTACAGCCCTATACGCAAACGACGTAAAAATTTCAAAATTACGTTAAGTATGACGTCCATACTTAACATTGCGTACGCCTCATATAGCAAGGAGCAACCTTACGCCGAAAAAGCCTAACGTAAATGACGTAAAAAATAGCGCCGGGCGTACGTACGTTTGTGAATCGGCGTATCTACCTAATTAGCATATTCCTCGCGTAAATCGACGGAAGCGCCACCTAGCGGCCAGCGTAAATATGCAGCCTAAGATACGACGGTGTAAGACACTTACGCCAGTCGGATCTTAGGGAAATCTATGCCTAACTGATTCTATGAATCAGGCGCATAGATACGATGCCGCAACACAGGCCCCGTACACACGACAGAGTTTCTCGGCAGAATTCACCGAGAAACTCGGTCAAAACCCGGATTCTGCCGAGAAACTCTGTCGTCTGTACAGTTTTGGCTCGATGGAGCCGCCGAGGAGCTCGACGAGAAAATAGAGAACATGTTCTCTATTTTCTCGTTGCTCTATGGGAGAAGGCGGCCCGCCGAGCTCCTCGGCGGCTTCATCCCAAAACTCGACGAGGAACTCGACGTGCTTTGCACGTCGAGTTCCTCGGCCGTGTGTACGGGGCCTCAGAGATACGACGGTGTATCTGGAGATACGCCGTCGTATCTCCTACCTGAATCTGGCCCCTGGTCTTTATGGAAGAGTGGCAAGAAGAAAGCCATTTTTGAAAGAAAGCCATTAGCAGTTTGCAAGAAGCCATGTGGGGGTCACAACATTTGTAAGAAGGTGCTCTTGTCAGATGAGACCAAAATGTTACTTTTTGGCCTAAAAGCAAAACGCTATCCATTTTTATTATAACATTTTTTGGTCATTGCTGATCTATGCTATGTGGAGGCCTTTTTTCTTTTTCTTTATTGGTTTATCCATGGCATCCATCTGTAATCCTTTTTCCTTGGAGGGGAACTGCTGCTGTGTGTGGACGCCATTGAATCTTCTGTGACTTCTGTGATTGGGAAGTGTGTGTCACCTGCTCAGCAATCACTGGAAGAAAGATTGATGCCAGCTCATGATGAACATCTGAGGAAGCTGTGATATCGACACTCTTACCATACGCTGTCTCGACTCACCATCTATCCACACCTTACGGTAAGGCCTTGTACACACGAGCAGACATGTTCAATGAAAACGGTCCGCGGACTGTTTTCATCGGACATGTCTGCTGGGAGCATTTGGTCTGATGTGTGTACACACCATCAGACCAAAATCCCCGCGGACAGAGAACGTGGTGACGTAGAAGACACCGACGTTCTCAAACGCGGAAGTGCAATGCTTCCACGAATGCGTCGAATCAATTCGACGCATGCGCGGGATTTCGGTCCGCTGGTTAGACGTACTAACCAGCGGACATGTCCGACGGACAGGTTTTCAGCATGCTAAGAAACTTTTGTTCGCTGGAAAACTGTCCGCTAGGCCCTACACACGGTCGAACATGTCCGCGGAAACTGGTCCGCGGACCAGTTTCAGTGGACATGTTCGGTCGTGTGTACAAGGCCTAAGAGTACCGACCCCTATCCCATGGTGGCGAGATCACAACCCTCTTATTCGGTGTCTTCACTCGTGTGATACTAGCACGGATGTTCCCTTACTTCTCACTTGCACCATTGCACTTTGGATAACACTCGTTATAGTATTTGAGACTTTCCTTTACCAGTCTTTAAGGGACTTGTGTTTATTATTTTCATGTCTCAATTTTTTCACTTGCACTCAAGCACTTTGGAAACAGTCAATATAAAGTTTTGAGACTTTGTTTCACTTACCTGTCATTACATACTTCTCTGCATAGTGGGGAGTGTGCCTAACGTTTTGAATTATTGGTTTCTTGTGATGCGATTTTTTTCATTCGTAATTGGTTATGAGATCAATCGGCCAGATTCACGTAGATGAGCGGCGGCGTAACGTATCATAGATACGTTACACCGCCGCAATTTTTCATCGCAAGTGCCTGATTCGCCAAGCACTTGCGATGAAAACCTCCTCCGGCGCAAGGCGGGCCAATTCAAATGGGCGTGTGCCATTTAAATTAGGCACGCTCCCGCGCCAGACCTACCGCGCATTCTCCGTTTCCGAACTCCCGCCGTGCTTTGCGCAAAGTGACGTCATTTTTTTGAACGGCGACGCGCATAGCGTAATTCCGTATTCCCGGACGGCTTACGCAAACGACGTTATTTTTTAAATTTCGACGCGGGAACGACGGCCATACTTTATACAGCAATACGATTGCTGTGTAAAGTTAAGGCACCAAAAAAAACGACTAACTTTGCAACGGGAAACTAGACTAGCGGCGACGTAGCGAACGCGAAAAACCGTTGTGGATCGCCGTAACTCCTAATTTGCATACCCGACGCTGGTTTACGACGCAAACTCCCCCCAGCGGTGGCCGCGGTATTGCATCTTAAGATCCGACAGTGTAAAACAATTACACCTGTCGGATCTTATGGCTATCTATGCGTAACTGATTCTATGAATCAGTCGCATAGATAGAACAACAGATACGCCGGCGTATCAGGAGATACGCCGTCGTATCTGCTCTGTGAATCTGGCCCAATGGGCCAGATCCACAGCCAGCGGGCGCAACTTAAATATTCCGATTTAAGTTACACCGCCGCAAAATTTCTACCTAAGTGCCCGATCCACAAAGCACTTACCTTGAAATTTGCAGCGGTGTAACTTAAATCCGTCCGGCGCAAGGCGGGCCCAATCTAATGGGGCAAATCCCATTTAAATTAGGCGCGCTCCCGCGCCGGACGTACTGCTCATGCTCCCGACGTGATTTTCCTGACGTGCTTTGCGTTACGTTACGTTGCGCCAAGTTTTGTGAATCGCGACGGGTAAAAAAGAGATGCGGCGGGAAAAAAAATGTTTTCAAAATAATTTGACAGCGACGCGGGAAAGAAGGGTATACTTTTACATGGTGTACTAAGTTTACACTTTGTAAAAGCAGCCCTAATTTTGCGACGACAAACTAACACTTACGGAGACTTAACGAAGGGAAAAACCTTCGTGGATCTCCGTAAGTGCTAATTTGCATACCCGACGCGGAATTTCGACGAGAAATGCCCCCAGCGGCGGCCGCGGTACTGCATCCTAAGATCCGACAGTGTAAAACTATTACATCTGCCGGATCTTAGGAATATCTATGCGTAACTGATTCTATGAATCAGCCGCGTAGATAGATACAGGGATACGACGGCGTATCAGCAGATACGCCTGTGTATCCCTTTTGTGGATCTGGCCCAATGTTTTTAGTGTGATTTGTTGCGATAATACATACTCACATCACTTACACTTTTATTTGTTTTTTCACACGATTGGTTGAATACATTCACCCACTTTCAGCACTGCACATTTTATCCATCATTATGGGGTATTGTTTGTAGAATTTTGAAGACAATAATGAATTTAATCGATTTTGTAATAAGGCTGTAACATAACAAAATGAGGAAAAAGTGAAGCACTGTGAATACTTTCCGGATGCACTGCAGAAATCAACACAGTTTAAAGCAAGTGTGCATTTAACTCACAGAATAAGTATGTTCAGTAAGTAGTGCGACTTTAAGCGGGAAGTAAAATTGACCGATGTCTTCCCTTTCGTGGTTATCCAATTAGTTTCTTCTTTTTTTAGAGAAGTTGAGGTATTCAAAGAGTGATGCCACGTACACACGATGATTTTTCGGCATGAAAAAAAAACAACGTTTTTAAAAACGTCATTTAAAATCATCGTGTGTGGGCTTCACATCGTTTTTTGGCTTCTGAAAAACGACAAAAAAAAAATTCGAACATGCTGCATCTTTTAACGTCGTTTTAAAAAATTTTGTTTTTCTCGGGTAGTAAAAAATGATCGTGTGTGGGCTAAAACAACGTTTTAAACCTGCGCATGCTCAGAAGCAAGTTATGAGACGAGAGCGCTCGTTCAGGTAAAACTACCGTTCATAATGGAGTAAGCACATTCATCACGCTGTAACAGACAGAAAAGCGTGAATCGTCTTTTACTAACACGGAATCAGCTAAAGCAGCCCAAAGGCGAATAGAACTTCCCCTTTAGAGTGCCGTCGTACATGTTGTACGTCACCCCGCTTTTTTCATAATTTTTTTAAAACAATGGTGTGTGGGCAACGTTGTTTTTAATGATGAAGTTGGAAAAGCTTCGTTTTTTTGGACATGCTGAAAAACGTAGGTTTTTTTTCATGCCGAAAAATCATCGTGTGTACGCGGCATAACAGTCATAAATCTTCATTCCAGCAACATATGACCATTCCTCTTTAAGTCAGCAGTGTACCTATGCTCTGCCCCTGTATCAGGGTGCCCATCCGTGGGTAAGAATAAATAGCTTTAGAGTCCATTCACCCTTTTGCGACTCAAAAATTGTGCAATTTCCATTGCAACTTTACCCTGCGACTTGATGCGACTTTGGATGAGTGCAACTTTGTTACAACTTTGGCTTTGATCGACATGCTTGTGCTCTACAAAATTGTTAGAAATGTGCAGATCAGAACAATTGGTTTCTTTGGTTTCTTTTTTTTTTACAGTAAATTCCAAATTTTCAGAAAGATTTGAATTTGCATCGCTTGGAAATTGATTGATCAATTAGAATTCTGTGTAAAGAATAGCTGGTTGTTAAGGAGCGTTCCGGGAAGCTGGCCAACACGTCCTCACCAACCGATGACTCATCAGCTGTCAGCGGGTTTTCCTTTCCCTTTAGCTCTGGTATAGATTTTAAGGGGAGCCCAACCCCAAAATATTTTTTTTTTAAATGGTGTACCTCCCAAATTCCATACCAGACCCTTATCTATGCATGCAGCCCAACAGGTCAGGAACGGGGGGAGCAAGCGCCCACCTTCTGAAGCATACCAAGCCACATGCCCTAAACATGGGGGGTATCTGCCCACCCAAAGCACCTTGCCCTCATGTTGATGGGGACAAGGGACTCTTCTCCACAACCCCGTCCGGTGGTTTTGGGGGTCTTCAGGCGGGGGCTTATCGGAATCTGGAAGCCCCCCCATGTGAATGAGTATCGAGTACATAGTACCCCTACTCATTCACCAAAAAAGTGTAAAAAGTAAATAAAAACACAACAGAAATTTTTGCCAATTCCTTCATTAAAAAAACACCAGATGTAGATCCATCATCAATAACACCGTCCCGCCACCACTGCCGACCCAGAGAAAAGAAAAAACCTCTGGTCCCCATGAAGGTTCCCGCAATCTGACAGCTCTTAAATAACTAAGGGGCAGGGCTACCCAGTGACATTGCCAGGTGGCACAGCCCCTTTGTGACAAAATCGACTGAGGGCATGCTGGGTCGGTGACATCACAAGGGGTGGTGCCACCCGGCGACATCAGTGGGTGGCCCTGCCCCTTAGTTATTTAAGAGCTATCACACAGCGCAGCTGGCAGATGGTGGGAGGGAGCCTTCGTCAAGGTTTTTTTTGGGGGGGGTCTGCGGCGGGCAGCATGATTGACAATGGATCTTTATTGGGGGACATTATTGTCTTTTTTTTTTATTATTTAAATATAAGAATTGTCAAAAACTGCCCAATGTCAAAATTAGCACTACACTTTTTTTTGGTACAATGTACCCCATACTCATTCACATAGGGGGGAGGGGATCTGGGGGCCCCCTTGTTAAAGGGGGTTTCCAGATTACAATAAGCCCCCCACCTGCAGACCCCTACAATCACCGGCCAGGGTTTTGTGGAAGAGGCCCTTGTCCCCATCAATATGGGGACAAGGTGCTTTGGGGGTGGCAGAGCCCCCCCTGCCCAAAAGCACCCCCCCAGGGACGTCTTAATAGCATCATGGGCCCCTGGGCAAAGTGATGCTCTGGGGCCCCTACAATGATGAGAGTGCAGGTAAACAGACAAGTAGGTAGGAGGCACACTGCCTCCCCTTTGCATCTATCACTCTCAGTGCCATCATGGGGCCCCCAATTTCAGGAAACAAAAAAGGAAAAACGGAGGGCGCACCGACCTAGTGTGATACTGATTGGTGGATTTTATTAAAATAGTAAAAACAAATCATAATACTCACAAAGGGAGTGTTAAAAACAGGCCTTGAGTCACAATGCAGCAAAGAACCAACACCATCGGCATAACACGATATTGTTTCGATCCGTGACCGTGGCTAGGGCAATTTCAGGGCAGTGTGGGCTCTCAAGGACCAGCTGCTTTGGGGAAAGTGCAGGGCCCCCCATGCAGCTAGGGCCCTTGGACAGTGCCCAGGTGTGCCCTCTCATTAAGACAGCCCTGCCCCCCCCCCCCCCCCAATGTTGAGGGTATGTGGCATGGTATGGTTCGGCCTAAAAGAAAAGGAAAGGAGCAACCTGGCACATTGCCAAAGCAAAGTTTTCATATCTAGTAGAAAACATTAATTAGCCCAGATTTCTATGTATACAGTTGACACTGAGGTAATATTTGGCTGTGTTGTGGGAACAATAGAATTTCTGGAGAAGTCTTGTTTGCATTTGAAATGTCCCAATACAAATAATGTTAGGTTTAATCCAATCGGATTACCCAACACCTGTATTCCCACAGGACTTGTAAACACTTCAGTGGAATCTAAATTGCAGCGCCACTATCCCAATAACAGCATACTTTAATGTTAGGTTTAACCAGAGCTTTTTTTCTCAGAAAATAGGTGCATGAACTCAACCACGACCCGTTCAGATTTCACAAACAGTAGAAGGGTCTTAAAGGGGCATTAAATACCAGGATTGCATTACATACAGAGTGCAGAGTTCAGGGGGTTACACACAGAGTGCAGAGCTGTCACTTGTAAACACATAAACCAGACTTCTGTGTTTACAAGTGATTGTTGTGAGCAGGCACCAAAGGGTCTGAGCCAAAGATGGTGGAACTGAGTTCCCCCAAGTTCCCCCTGAAAAAAAGCCCTGGGTTTAACCATAAACAGATCATTATTTATAAGGGGTGCATGTTATTCTGGGCTGAGTTATGATAGGGAAGTGGGCTACCTCCCAACTAATATCATTGGCATTTGCAATTTTATTATAAGTGTTCATACTTTTTAAAATATGCAGACAAAACTTGTATGATCATTCATTATACAAAAGCATTAGCACCTTCATTATGTATTCTGTACATTAGATCACTGGTAACACTGGAAGTTGCAGCAGGCCCTGCTATTGCACTCTAATGCCGCGTACACACGATCATTTTTCGGGTTGTAAAAAACAATGTTTTTTCAGCCTCTAGAAAACACAAAGTTTTTTCAACTTCATCATTAAAACTACGTTGCCTACACACGATAGTGAAAAAATGCTCTAGCAAAGAACGGTGATGTACAACACGTACAACGGCACTATAAAGGGGAAGTTCCATGCGGATGACGCCACCCTTGGGGCTACTTTTGCTGATTTCGTGTTAGTAAAAGATGATTCGCGCTTTTCAGGGTGAAGAATGTGCTTTTTACAACCCGAAAAACGACATGAAAAAAAAGAGCATGTTCCCGCATCCAACTCGCACGGCAGTTCACACTGCCATACGCGAACTCCCGGGAGTGTCAATACATTGTTAATGACACCCCCATTTCAGCTTGCATATCGCACTGCGAACTGTCAGTTTGGACATGAATCAGATCGCATGGGTGTGACCGCATGGTGTGGACCAAAAACGTTTGGTCCACATGTGATGCAATATCAGCCATACTATCTGAGGTTTACCAGCGTTTAATGTTTTTGATCCCATAAAAATTTTTTAAAAAAATATGCGCAAAACACAGAAAAACTCACTGCAAAGCTACTGGCATTTTTATAACGTTATTATAACATCCAGCGTGCATGAGGCCTAAGGGCTTTTCACATTATGTGCACTATTCAGTGTGTATATATATATATATATATATATATATATACAGTGTGTGCGTGAACTGTGTGTGTGTATATATATATATATATATATATATATATATATACACACACAATATCTCACAGCAGTGAGCACACCCCTCACATTTATGTAAATCTTTAGGGGGAATTCTACAATGTAAAAAAAATGGCCTGGTTTCCCCTCCAAGAGCACACCAGGCCCTTCGGTCTAGTATGGATTTTAAGGGGAGCTAGTGCCTCCCAAAACTGTACCAGGCCACATGCCCTCAACATGGGGGGGTGGGTGCTTTGGGGCAGGGGAGGCCATGCACCCGCCCCACACCAAAGCATTTTGTCCCCATGTTGATAAAGACAAGAGCCTCTTCCCGACAACCCTGGCCGTTGGTTGTTGGGGTCTGCAGGCGGGCAGCTTATCGGAATCTGGAAGCCCTCTTTAACAAGGGGGCCCCCAAATCCTGGCCCCCCAGTGTACCCCTGCCCATTCACCTAAAAAAAAGTTGAAAAAAATAAAACGCAGTACACAGGTTTTTAAAGTTATTTATTAAGCAGCTCCAGCTCTTCTACCTCCTTCGATGATGTCTTCTGCCTCTGCTGGTTCTTCTCCCCTCTCTGGCTCTTCTCCGCTCTCCGCTGATGTCTTCTAGCTTCTCCCTTTGTCTGCTGTCTTCTGCCTCTGCCGGGTTTTCTTCGCTGTCTTCTCGCTCTTTTGCCGGGTCTTCTCCGCTGTCTTCTCCCTCTGTTCTTCCGATGTTGACTTGATGCTCTCTCCCACGCAAATTCTGGATGCGCGGTGTGCCACTACTTATATTGGCATAGGACGGGGTCACCAGGTGACGTCATCGGGAGGCCCGCCCCTTGTGATGTCACCGCTTGAAGCATGATGGGCGGTGACGTCATAAGGGGTGGGCCTCCGGTGACCCTGTCCCATGTCAATATAAGTAGTGGCACAACGCGCACCCAGCATTACAGCAGGAGAGCGCGTTGAGTCAACATCGGAAAGAGAACAGAGGAAGAAGACAGCAGATAAGACCCAGCAGAAGACAACGGACAGAGGGAGAAGACTTGGAGAGAAGAGAATAACCGGCAGAGGCTGAAAACATCAGCGGTGGAGGCAGAAGAGCCTGAGAGGGGAGAAGAAGTCGGAAGAGACGCCTTAATAAATTACTTTAAAAACCTGTGTACTGCGGTTTCTTTTTAACCATTTTTTTTTTTAGGTGAATGGGTAGGGGTACAATATACCCGATACTCATTTGCATAGGGTGGGGGGGCTGGGATCTGGGGGCCCCCTTCCAGATTCCAATAAGCTCCCCATCCGCAGACCCCAACAACCAATGGCCAGAGTTGTCGGGAAGAGACCATTGTCCTCGTCAACATGGGGACAAGATACTTTGGGGTGGGGGGGCGCAGGGCCCCACTGCCCCAAAGCAACCACCCCCCATGTTGAAGGCATGCGGCCTGGTATGTTCAGGATGGGGGGCGTTTGCATGTCCCCACCCCCTTTCCTGACCTGCCAGGCTGTGTGCTCTGATAAGGGTCTGGTATGGATTTTGGCATTGGGTTCCCCTTCTAAAACAAAGCATGTCAAAGTCGGATCAGTTAAGACAGCGATCCGACTTTGATTCGACTTCAGTAATATTAAATGGAAAAAAAGGGGGGGGAATTGCGCTAAGATATAAAGAAATAGCCTGTGTATCCACAGGGTAACAAATGCTGATAAAGCTAGTGTAAAGCTGCGATTTGCTGTGCAACATCAAACAGTGATCAAATTAGGAAGAAATAAAAAATCGTGCTAAAAACTAAGTAAAGTTGTTCAAACAAACATGTGCATAAACCAAAAACAATTTAAAGAAAATGACAATCTCCAAATAGAAACTGATATGCATGTGGACAAATTCTATAATGTGAATCATAAATTATTAATCAAAAATTATATATGAAGTCCGCGGAGAAACCAAAAAGTAAAAAAAGTCCTTTAGGTTGTCCACAACAAGTGTTCAACCACCCATGCAAATACTTCTTGAGTGATGTGATCCAGTTACACCAGTAGTGAAAGTTGAAACCAATTCAGTGATGTCCACCACTAATAAGGCAAACAGATCTGCTTACCAGAACCCGATGGCCCCTTATTATGAGGGACCCAGGGAAACGCATTAGTATGAGAGCTGCTGGGTTGTTTCACTCCAAAAGACTATGCTAATAGTCATCTGATCTTTCCTTACTGCAGCTTCACCTTCACTTACAGGCCTCCTTACCATGATATTAAATGGGCTGAAGTAGGATCAAAGTCAGACCAAAGTAGTGCAGGGACTTGAAGTCATACTAATATGAATGGTTTTCATTGGAAATCATGGGGAACGACTTGTCATGCGACTTTGCAGTGCCAAGTCGTAGGACAAGTCGTACAAGTGTAAAAGGGGCCTCTCAAAACTGGAGTGTCAAATCGGCGGCAATTGCCGTCAATGGCACGTCCTAATCGGTGTGGCGATGCACCGATTTCAAAAAGTAGTTTCTGTACTACTTTTTGCGATTTCAGGCTGCGATTTACATTAACACCTGTGCAGAAACCTGCACAGATGTCTCTGAAATTACGGCCGAAACCGGGACACCCCCAATTTAGTTCACAGATCGCAGTGCGAACTGTGAACTTGCACAGGAATCGGATCGCATAGGTGAGAACAAGTCCCTGCACTGTTTTCTGTGTGAATCCAATGCGATAGTAGAGTTCTGGTGGGCAAAGGGTTAAATCCGTAACACAGGACTCTCAGGGTTAAATCCTCAGCAAGGGGCACAGCAAGGGTTAAAGTGGAAGTTAACTTCCATGCATGACTTTTACCTATAGGTAAGCCTATAATAAGGTTTACTTATAGGTAATGTAAATATCTCCTAAACGTGCACAGTGAAACGGTGACATTACTGGCGCATGCGCTCTGAAGGAAAGGTCACCCGTGCCGTTTCTTCAGAGCCCTGTACCGTGACTGGTGGCTCCCGTGTACATGCACGGGAGTGACGTCATCACGGCTCCAGCCAGTAACAGAGCCGGAGTCTAGGAACCAGAAGCATGACGATTGAAGATGGAAGTGGCCTCCAGATCTGACATCTCGGTGCGGGAGGGCTTTGTTTAACAATGCAATGCGTACTAGCACATTATGACTTTACCTTGCAAGTTAAAAAAAAAAAGTCCAGTGGTTTACAACCGCTTTAAGGGAACTTGCCAGCCAACAGTGGCCACAGCAGAGGAAGCCGAGGCAGCTTAGCAGGGAAAAGGAGGTCTAGCAGGCCGAGGCCCTTCATAGGCACATCACAGATCCATAGTGGGCTGTGTGCCCTGGCTGCAGCATCTAGACCACACAGACAGCAGTTGCAGGAAGGGTAGAGAATAAAGTCCCAATGTCCAGAAAGCCACGCAGAACTAAAAGTCCCAGCAGCGCAAAAAGCAAAGCACAGCCCATATTGAACTATCTGTCTCCACATTTCCTTGCATCCATCTGTATCCAGTCAACTTGAGAAGTTTGTGGATGATAGGTGTGGAGCTATGCAGATAGCACCATTAATATTATGGATACAGCCCTAGCCTATTCCAGAAAGGCAGGCTCTAAAAGCGGGTTAAGAGACTGTATTTATTCTTAGAGCACACAGAGCTCTGGATCTTGTCCCAGAGTGGAGGAGTCCAGCCTGAGGGGGGGGGGATGCTACCTTCTTAGGGCATAGGCTGCCATGTGGTGGCCTCAGGCGGGCAAGACCCGAGCGCTTAGAGGAAGCTGACTGAGGGGAACTGCCATAGATCTGTCTGGTATCACTAAAGGGCAAAGCTTGGAAAATTGGAAGGAGGCATCCATCTGTCCTTGGGCTTTGCCAGTACAGACATTGGAAAGATTTTGGGGAGCTTGTGCTCTAGCTACCCCTCTGGTGCCTAGTTATAGTCAGCTTTGGGTCTATTGAAGGGGACCCCGGCTGGTGCCCCAAAGAGCTCTGTCCAGACACTTTACTGCTTAAAGGGACTTTGCTCTACTACTACTACTACTTAAACTACAAGAAGATTAAGTCTAGATTTGCGCATGGTTCTTGTTCTTGGAGTGTCCCATCACTTCCCTCATCCCTGCCCAATTTCTCAAAAAATAAAAACAACATCCCTAGGACTAGTCTTTGGAAATATTATGTTGTGTGCCTGGCTGTGGGGCTGAAGTTGGGAAGACCTGGACAAGTATTTCCAGCAGATTCTACGGGAGTAGCGCTACATATATATCATGATGACATAATTATTGTACCTGCCAAAGTTCCAAATATTCAGACACCCTTGTCACACTACAAAATTAGGGGTGACATCTGTTGGATAAGTATTAGTGCTTGGTTACCTCTACACTACCCACTGATGAGACAATAACGAAGGTGCCACACTCTGAGGTCACCTCTATGATCTTCCCTGTAAACAAGCTTCCATTGTAGACTGACAACACGGGGTGATGCATTAAAGTACTGATTATCTGAAATGGATCCTCTCTAGGTCCAGGAGCAAGTGAGAATAAGTAATATTTACAAGTATGTTTACTTCTTTTGCTGAAGCCAATACTAGATTAAAGTAGTTGTTTTGTAATTCACAAGAGATTCGTTTTAATCCCTCTTTAAGTGTAAAACTGTTTCTAATCTATGACAATACACATGTGAATAAGTATTCATAATAGAGGACATGAAAAGCCTTGGATTCCAGCTGGGGTTGCCAAAATTGCTTTATAAGTAAACAAACTAAATAAGAAACTGTCAGATCCAGCATGTGTGATTTTCATTCCTGGAAGGCAGAAAGCTTTCATGTGATAACATGTGACTGGTCCTGCCACATAGTTCTTTACATGTATGTGTTTTGTACATTATACACATGAGTCATGAGTTAACGCTGATGTCAGCTAAATACACAAATAAAATACATATACTGTATATGAGAGCTGTTTAACATGCCAAAAGATTTGTGTTTCTGTTCATCTAGCCTGTCAACCTAGGCCATTGAAGGCCAGGCCAAGCTATTGACTTCAATGACTGAGTTTGACAGGCTGGATAAACTGAAACACAACATTTTGGTGCACTAGTCTCTGTAAATTGCCGATCAGGAGAAAAAAACAGGCCTGACAGTGGCTGCTCATGGATTGGTTTTCAGAGAATGGACTAAAGTGTAAACTTAACCCAGGAAAAGATATGACACAGTAATTGTAAGTACTGTACTGCATTTATTCCTCCTATTTTTCTGGACTTTATTGAAGGACTACCTTCAGTATAGTATAAGTGTAGTTTCTATTCCACCCAGCAGATGGTGCCTTGATGCCTTGGAGAGGGAGTGGAGTCTCAGGGGAATGATGTTCCTCTTCAGCTTCTAAAGGTGTCACCAGGGGGAGCAGCTGTCCGATTGGACACTGCAACTTCCAGTGACCTTCTGCAGCCATCTTGGTTGGGGCAGCGCTAATACATAGCAGTGCCCTGCTGGGTTTTGATGCCCATTTGCAAGTGGACAGTGTAGTGAGAGGAACCCTGTCTGGCAGGGACAGAGAGTCAGGATTGTGGAGAGGTTCCAGTGCAAGGTCAGAATATAGAGGACACCACTGCATGCTCCATGTAGCACTGGTCTCCAGAGCCGCTACCTGTGTCAGCCACCCTCCAGCAGATTGTCAGGGATCGGATGGGAGACTGATTTGATGAGGTCGGCCTCTCTTATATCTCCTGTCCTGGCTCCGCTGAAGGTGAAACAGAGGAAGCCGAAGGACAAGAGGGACACGAGTGCCTGGAGCCGGGGGTCCCTAGGGAACAGCTTGGCAGGGTTCAGCGGCCTGGAACAGACTGTAATGAGCTTAGCAGGAACAGGTAACAGCCAGGCAGGTAACTGAGGGTTAACAGCAACCAGGAACGTAGACAGGAGCGAGGTCTTAGGGATAGCCAGGTTCGTCAGCAAGCGGGCAGTGAGGTACCGAATCATAGACAGAGCCAAAGTCAGGAACGGAGCCGGGTCAGGGATGGACATAAGTACAGGAACAGGACACAGAGCCAAGGTCAAGAGCAAGCCGGGTCAAACACTAGGAAAACACACAGGATCAGAGCAAGGTTCAGGAACACAGCTGAAGATCAGTCAGCAAGGCATAAGAGCCCAGACTCCCTTTAAATAGGCTGTCTGGTGCCAAACTGAATTAGGCTCGTACGTGTGCGCGCGTGCCCGTATCTGTGTGCATGCGTGCACGCATGTGCGAGCCTGTGAGCCATTCTATGGCAAAGGCTATGCGCTTGCGCACGTCTATGTGCAAAGCGTCTTACAGGAGTTCCCTGACACAGATACACCAGTAAGGTAGATCTTGTCTGAGCTGGGACCTATTGTGCCTGAGGATATACAGCTTTATCTTCATAAAAGGCTGCAATATCCCAGTATCAGTTGGCCTAGTTGGCTCTATCATTCATGTGCCTTAGGCCTCATGACTACTAGGCTCTTCTGGATGCTTTTCTCCTGACAGGTTTACAAGTGTGCTTAAAATTGCATTTGTAAAACATGTTTAGGCACATTTAAGCATGTCAAGCCATTGGGCATTTATTAATTTCATTAGGCAGAGTGTTAATTTATTCTGGCCTGTAAAATAAAAAAGCGCTAGTGTTTAGGTGCATTTAGGCGCGTTTAGGAGCATCGGGCGTATTTTCTGCTCAATCATTCCTCCCCTAAACGCGAATATGGGGCATTCAGCTTTTTGCCCCTAAACAACCCTAAAAGCCTATCTATGCATGGACACATAGGCTAACATAAAGGGGTGTTTAGGGGCAGAAAAAAAAGTCAAATACCTGTAAAATGGGTGTTTTTCATAGCTTCAGTGTGCATGAGACCTTAAGGACTGTTATAGCATTCCGCTGGGACTTGTGCTATGTCACTAAAAGTGTTACTGAGCCTGTTACTGCAATAGATATTGCATCTATTATCATAAGTGTCCTGTATATGTGTTGACCAGTGTTCTGCACCTGTGCAAAATAATATTACTAGTTAGTACATCTGTGTTATACAGGCACCATTTGCACTCAACTAAATACAATAATGGTAAACCACCTTGGACTCTGAGGCCGCGTACACACGGTCGGTCCATCCGATGAGAACGGTCCGAAGGACCGTTGTCATCGGTTAACCGATGAAGCTGACTGATGGTCTGATGTGCCTACACACCATCAGATAAAAAAATGATCGAGCCCAACGCGGTGACGTAAAACACAACGACGTGCTGAAAAAACAAAGTTCAATGTTTTTAACCAATGCTTTTGCATACTAACCGTCGGTTTTGACCTATCGGCAGGGCCGGATTAACAAGGGGGCTGATGGAGCTGCAGCTCCAGGCCCCTTTCTCAAGATAGGCCCTATTGCGCAAAAAAAAAAAAAAAAAAAAAAGATCGACTTTGGGGGGTTGTAACTCGACGATCAGAGGTCACAGAAACCCCACATTTGGGGGGTAGGCATGGGAAGACCTACCCCACAACTGGTCAAAGTATGGGACGGCTATCATTTATGGTTCCAGAGATACGGGCCTGCTTGCACAGCCTGTCAGAAGCTACATTCAGAGCGGCCAATATAAATACAAGCTGACACACTGCAGCAAACTGATAGGATCACAGGGCTTATAATAATTATTTGTATATTACTCATGGTAATTAACTCCTTGTCACCCAGGCCAATTCTGACACTTCTCTACTACATGTAAAAATCATCATTTGTTTTTTGCTAGAAAATTACTCTATGGTGATCTTTGCACTTTTTATGTTGCACGGTATAGAGCTGCACGATTCTGGCTAAAATGAGAATTGCAATTTTTTTTGCTTAGAAGATAGATCACGATTCTCTCACGATTCTTGCGGCGTAACAGCATCTTTCACATTAAAACCAAAAAAGAAACCAAAAAAAAAAATGGGCTAACTTCACTGTTTTGTTTTTATGGTTTTTATTATTCATTGAAGTGGGCAAATGCAGTGTGACATAAAATATTGCAGCAATTTCCATTGTATTCCCTAGAGTCTCTGCTAAAATATATATAATGTTTGGCGGTTCCAAGTAATTTTCTAGCAAATAATATTACTTTTTAATTTAAGAAACAAGTGTTGGACTTTAAGTGGTTAAATTTAGTTACAATGATGGTTAGTTACAATGTTTCATTTTGTTTACAAACTTGGCAGACTGCCCAGATTTTTTCTTTACACACAGAAGTGTATCCCTTTGATCTAAGAAGGAAGCGTTAGTTACAATGTTTCCTGTTAAAAACTTGGCAGACTGCCCGGATATTTTCTTTTGATAGCTGAACGTCTCTCCACTTGTTATATGAAAGAATCGTCAAACTCTGCATTGGAGATCGTCAGGGGGGTTGAATCGAGATCATGATTTTTTTAACGATTAATTGTGCAGCTCTAGCACGGTATTTGCGCAGCAATTCTTCAAACATGTTTTTTGTTTTACTTTTTTTTTATTCATTAAAAAAAACACTAGTTAGTTAAGTAAGCACATTTATTTTTTGGTATCCTAAGCGATGCTTTAACATTTTTTTAGGTTACATGTTTAGAGTTACAGAGGAGGTCTAGTACTAGAATTATTGGGCCAGATCCACAAAAGAGATACGACGGAGTAACTGCTGTTACTCCATCGTATCCCTTGTCCTAACTTTGGAACTGATCCACAGAAGCAGTTTTCCAAAGTTAGGCAGAAAATCCGGCATGTGTAATTGAATTACACTGCCGGATTTTAGGATGCAGTACCGCATCCGCCGCTGGGGGCATTTCGAGTCGAAATGCCGCTTCTAGTATGCAAATTAGCACTTAGGGCGATCCACAAAGCTTTTCAGCTTCGTTTTTTCGCCGTAAGTTTTAGTTTGCAAGTGTAAAACTAGGGCTGGTTTTACAAAGTGGAAAGTTAGTAACACCATGTAAAAGCCCATTCAAGCGACGGCATTTGGTATGCATTCCTGAGGGAGAACTCCACGGCAATTTGTAAAATTAAAACCGGCATGGGTTCCCCCCCCAGGAGCATACCAGGCCCTTAGGTCTGGTATGGGTTGTAAGGAGACCCCCCCTACGCCGAAAAATCGACGTAGGGGGTCCCCCTACAATCCATACCAGACCCGTATCCAAAGCACGCTACCCGGCCGGCCAGGGATGGGAGTGGGGACGAGCGAGCGCCCCCCCCCTCCTGAGCCGTACCAGGCCGCATGCCCTCAACATGGGGGGGTTGGGTGCTCTGGGGCAGGGGGGCGCACTGCGGGCCCCCCCACCCCAGAGCACCCTGTCCCCATGTTGATGAGGACAGGACCTCTTCCCGACAACCCTGGCCGTTGGTTGTCGGGATCTGCGGGCGGGGTGCTTATCAGAATCTGGGAGTCCCCTCAAATAAGGGGGCCCCCAGATACCGGCCCCCCACCCTAAGTGAATGGATATGGGGTACATCGTACCCCTACCCATTCACCTGGAGGCAAAGTGATAGTTATTAAACACACAACACAAGGGTTTTTAAAATCATTTATTAGTCTGCTCCGGAGGCCCCCCCTGTCTTCTTTAGCTCTAATACCAGGGGAGGCTTCTTCTTCCGCTCTCCGGGGGGGTCTTCTCCGCTCTCCGGGGGGGGTTTCTTCTTCCGCTCTCCGGGGGGGTCTTCTCCGCTCTCCGGGGGTCTTCTTCTATCTTAGCCGCTCTCCGCTGTTGACTCGGCGCACCCCGGTTCTTCTCCAGCTGTCCGGTGCCTTCTCCTTCAGCGCTGGCTGCCTGCTATCTTCGTGTGTTAGCTCAATTACTAGCAGGCAGCCAGCGCGGTCTTCTGTGACGTCATGTTCTTCTCTTCTCTTCTCCCTTCTTCCGATGTTGACTCGACGCCTCTTGTCACTGCAATGATGGAAGCGCGCCTTGCATCCCATTTATATAGGCATCACCGTCCCATCATGCTCTGGTAGGTACCCACGTGGAGCATGTCGGTTGTCGGGAAGAGGTCCTGTCCTGTCCTGTCCTCTGGGGCAGTGCGCCCCCCTGCCCCAGAGCACCCAACCCCCCCATGTTGAGGGCATGCGGCTCAGGAGGGGGGGGGCGCTCGCTCGTCCCCACTCCCATTCCTGGCCGGCCGGGTAGCGTGCTTTGGATACGGGTCTGGTATGGATTGTAGGGGGACCCCCTACGTCGATTTTTCGGCGTAGGGGGGGTCTCCTTATAACCCATACCAGACCTAAGGGCCTGGTATGCTCCTGGGGGGGGAACCCATGCCGTTTTTTTCTTTGAAAATTGGCATGGAGTTCTCCCTCAGGAATGCATGCCGAGCGACGCTGTCAAATTTTTTTTTTTTTTTCCCGATGCAACTTTTTTAAGCCGGCGCGATCCACAAAACTCGGCGTAACGTAACTTCGCGCATGCGCAGTACGGCCGGCGCGGGAGCGCGCCTCATTTAAATGGGACTCGCCCCATTTGAATAGGAACGCCTTGCGCCGGCCGGATTTAAGTTACACAGCCTGAAATTTCTAGGTAAGTGCTTTGTGGATCGGGCACTTAGGTAGAAATTTTAAGGCAGTGTAACTTAAATGGGATTTTTTAAGTTGCGCCAGGTTTTTGTGGATCTGGCCCATTGTTCTTGCTCTAACGATCGTGGCGTATGTAACCTGTGTGTATCTGGCTCTGATACTAGCCAGTGCCTACCCAGCCACTGACTAGTATCTCTCCCCAGCTTGTCCCCACACACCCTCTCACCTGCTGACCTGTGGATGGGGGAATCACTCCTGCAGTGTTATTGTGTTCTGCCAGTGCGTACAATGATCAGTGTTGATAACTATAGCTGGCAGCACTGATTGTTTTGGGAAAAACAGGCTGGTTGTACTCAAGTCGATTAATAGATTAACTTGTGTAAAACCAGCTAGCCCATACATAGATCGACTATGGCTGGTCTCTGCATAATTGGCGTAATTTCAATCCATGTATGACCCGCTTAACCACTACGCAGTCCCTAAATATCCTTCCACTTCTGTACATAGTGCTCACTGTCATACTCTCCACACTCCTCTCCTGTACATAGTGCCCACTGTCATACTCTCCACACTTCTCTCCTATACACAGTGCCCACTGTCATACCCTACACACTCCTCTCCTGTACATAGTGCCTGCTGTCATACACTTCTTTCCTGTACATAGTGCCCACTGTCGCACCCTCCACACTCCTCTCCTGTACATACTGTTCACTGTCATACCCTCCACACTCCTCTCCTATACATAGTGCCCACTGTCATACCCTCCACACTCCTCTCCTATACATAGCGTTCACTGTCATACCCTCCACACTCCTCTCCTATACATAGTGCCCACTGTCATACCCTCCACACTCCTCTCCTATACATAGTGTTCACTGTCATACCCTCCACACTCCTCTCCTATACATGGTGCCCACTATCATACCGTCTACATTCCTCTCCTGTACATACTGCCCACTGTCATACCCTCCACACTCCTCTCCTGTACATACTGCCCCATCATACCCTCCACACTTCTCTCTTGTACATACCACCCTCTGTCATACCCCCACACTCTTCCTGTACATACTGCCCATTGTCATACCCTTCACACTCCTCTCCTGTATATAGTGCCTTTTGCCGTACCCTTTGCACTCCTCTCCTGTACATAATGCCCACTGTTAGACCCTCCACATTCCTCTCCCTCACCTGCACATACTTCCGACTTATATACCGTCCATACTCCTCCCCTATGTCGCTTACCCACAAAAACAGTTCTTTAAAATTATACTGAATACCCTCAATGTTACCAGCTCTAGAATAGACACACTTTTGTTAGTTCGACTAAAGGAAATCTCAGTTCTCATATTTGTTCAGCCCCATTATTAGTACTCCTTTAATTTTGTGATTACTACTTGATGTATAGAGGAACATCGGGGATCTCAGCTACTCTAAATATAGCACTTATATAAAAAAGTGTCCCTGAAAATATTTTTTAAATGTTGGCAACTGTGCACTTAGGCACTGCCCAAGGACCACTTGGTCAGTAGGGGGCCCCATGAGAGGCTCCTGGGATCCTGTCATAATAAAGCGGTAGTAAACTTTCCTGGCATTACTACTTTTTAGAGGCCCTGGGGTAGGTTATGCCACAACGTACAAGTATGCACAGCATTTTAGCACATTAGTGTACACTTAAATTTTCAGACTGAGCCCTCCAGTGCTGCGCTGTGATGAATCAGGCGGGGCCCGGGCGCTTACATCTTCACCCGGTCTTCCTTCTAGGTTCTGTGCCATTGGTCACTTGCCTTGGCCGGGCTGCGTTCATGTCATTCCCACGCATTTATTTATTATTTATAAAAGGCCCCACCAAAATCCTCAGCACCAGGCCCATGATGTTCTTAATCTGTCCCTGCCTATCGGTTAGGCGTCCATCGGTTCAATTTTAAAGCAAGTTCTCTTTTTTTTGACCGAAGGACAACTGACCGATTGGGCCCACACACCATCGGTTTGGACCGATGAAACGGTCCTTCAGTCCGTTTTCATCGGTTTTAACCGACCGTGTGTACACGGCCTGAGTGTGCTGCTTCCTTTAATTTGGTACAGTACAGCTGTCCCCACCAACATGCCCTAATAGGAGACTCTTATGCTGCGTACACACGATTGGAAATTCCGCCAAGAAAGGTACAATGTGAGCTTTTGGTCAGAAATTCCGACCGTGTGTATGTTCCATCGGACTTTTGCTGTCAGAATTTCCGCCAACAAAAGATTGAGAGAAAAGGTTCCTATCGGAAAATCTGCTCGTCTTTATGCAATTCACACGGTTTTCTTGTCGGAATTTCCGATCGTGTGTACCAGGCATTAGGGGATTTTTAGTTACTATGTTGTATTTACCATACTTATGGATCTGCACTGATCCAACTGTTGTGGACTGTCTGCACTTACTTTGAGTAAAGAATTTGAATGTAGCAAGCACTCTCCATGTGGTTGTTATGCATTTGATACAAATATATTAATAATTTTTCCATCAGACTGGTTTTTGGGAACAATCTGTTTAGATAGAAACAGACATCAGTTTACTTTTGAGATGGTTTGAGAATACTTGGCAAACAAATGCCTTGGTAACAATTACACAGGCTGTACCCAAACAATGGGAACTTAGATACCACTGTTTCATTTACAGTTGAATCAGTCTATTGTTTTGTAAAAGTGGTTAGCAATAGCTTGACAGCCTAAAACTTCCCAAATAAAAGCCTATAACAGAGACTGAAAGACAGGACTCTATAATGACCTGACACCAAGGAACTTAGGAAGGTCTGTACCAGCCATAAGATAGTATACCTGAAGATGCTTTCACCTGATCTCCAGCAACTGTTTTTAGAACCCTGGGGTCCTCATTGTCAATGGAAATCCTGAACCTACTCTAACCTGAGTTAAGTACTTTTTCAGCGTATTTCTACTGTTTACAGACCATAGTTTCTGCTTATTTGCTAGTCATTTTGGTTGTCATAGGTATAGCTGTCAGTCTTGTATTGTATTCCTAATATTGTAATAGTTTGTACGGCTTATAATGCAAAGTAACCTTACTAGATAGACCGAAGCAAAACAGTGGTGTAATGTGCAGTAAGTGACTGAAAGCATGAATCAGAATGCACAGCCAATACCTGAGGAATGGAGCATCCTTAAAGTGGTTGTAAACCAGGGCTCAAGTCCTGCGGGAACGCGTGGGAACGGAGTTCCTGCACTTTTTTCACAGCAGGAACTCAGTTCCCTTTGCAGGACTAGAGCAGCCGAGAGCAGCCGAGCCGCCCGAGCCAATCCTTCACTAGGCGGCGATGCCCAGCTCGAGTTACTGTCAGGGGCAGGTGAACCCTAGTAATCCTTTATGTTACTGGCCGCTTCCTGTATATGGATTCATCGGGTAGTGTGCGGGTATTCCGTCACTTCCTCTATGCCGCAATGTCTCCTGGGAGCTTTTGTCATTGTTCCCAGGAGACATTGCGGAGGTCTGCCGCGAGTTATCGCGGGATTTAGAAAAAACATGCGGTTTAGTAATTATGCATATGAGCGTATCATTTTTATTTTTTTAGGTGGGGGAGTGGATCTTTAATGGGAGGTCCCACACTTTTTTCCCCAGGACGTGACCCCTGCTGGTAAGACATGGTAAGACATGGTTTAGGAGATATTAGCAAAAAAGACGGGCACTGATGTCTAAGGCTGTGGAAACCTTTAGAAACGGTGAGCGTGCCATTTCTAAAGGCAATCGTGCCAGGACTGGTGGCTCCCGCACGCATGCGCCAGAGCCACGATACCCGGAAGTCACTCCAGGAGAGATGGCGGCGATGGAGGAGAGGAACGAGGACCGCTGCTGGGACTTCGATCTCAGGTAAATAATTCATAATGAGCTAGTATACTATGCATACTAGCTCATTATGCCTTTATCTTGCAGGTTTTTTTCCCCAGAGGGTTCCTCTTTAAGTACTAGTGCCAACCTGATTAGCTTGGAGCTGGTGGTTGTTAGGGAAAACATTCTCCCTCCAGGAGGTGAGGGAGGGCACATCACACATCAGGTGACCTGGCCCACCATGTTTCATTGGCTCCAGGTGTTCGGCTGGACTTCCAGAGCCCTAAATTGAACAACACTACAATTGCAGAGCCCTTAAAGCGGGGGTTCACCCTATAAAAAAAATAATTTTTTTTTTTTTCTTCTAGCATAAAATTCGGCATAGTAGCGCGAGCTACAGTATGCCTGTCTTAATTTTTTTATCCCCGTACTCACTGTTATATCGTACATAGAAGATTCCGACTGCCCACGGGGAATGGGCGTTCCAATCCAGACGGAAGGTGATTGACGGCCGGCTCTGGCGCGTCACGCTTCTCCGGAAATAGCCGAAATAGGCTTGGCTCTTCATGGCGCCTGCGCATAGTCTGTGCGCAGGCGCCGTGAAGAGCCGAGACCTACTCCAGCTGTCTTCGGGGAGCGTGACGTGCCAGAGCCGGCCGTCAATCACCCTCCCTCTTGAAAGGAACGCCCATTCCCCGCGGGCAGTCGGAATCTTCTATGTACGATATAACAGTGAGTATGGGGATAAAAAAATTAAGACAGGCATACTGTAGCTCGCGCTACTATGCCGAATATTATGCTGAAAAGTTGTTCTGCAGGGTGAAACACCGCTTTAATGAAGCGTGTTCCAAGTGTTTGGGGGTTGTTGTCGATTTAGATCAGGGGATGGAGTGTAAAGGTCTCAAACTGCCATCCATGAACATTTTACAGAATATGGCCCATATAGCTTTAATGAGTGCCCTGGGTACAAGGTTTGGCTATGTGTCATGATTATGCAGTAATGTTTGTCTGTCAGCTTACCTCTCCATGTGTTCAGATTAGGAGGCCAGCTACTCTCACCTGGGTGCTTAAGTAATCTCTCCTCAAGAGGAAGAGGTGTTTGGAATCAAGACTGAGGAGTAAGGTTACTGATGCACAATGCACTATTTAAAGTGGTTCTAAAGTCCACAGGTTTTTTACATTAATGCATTCTATGCATTAGGGAAAAAAATATTTTGTGTCTTATGCCGCGTACAGACGGTCGTTTTTTGCGATGAAAAAAAACGACGTTTTGAAAAACGTCATTTCAAATGACCGTGTGTGGGGAAAACGTCGATTTATGTCTTGAGAAAAACGACCAAAAAAAAATTCGAACATGCTCGAATTTTTTGTGTCGTTTTTCAAAACGTCGTTTTCTGTGTCAATTAAAATGATAGTGTGTGGGCAAAACGACGTTGAAAACGACGTTTTAAACCCGCGCCTGCTCAGAAGCAATTTCTGAGACGGGAGCGCTTGTTGTGGTAAATCTACTGTCCAGAATGGCTTCAGCACATTCGTTCGTTTTAATAGTAATGAAGAAAAGACTGCGCAGCATTTGACACAATGCATTTAAATGCTACACTAAAACCCTAGTTTGTTGTGGCTCATCTTGTTACATAGTTCTGACAACCTTTTTTGTTTTTGAATTATTTTTGTTAATTTTTTTTTTTTTTTGGTTTATGCACATCTCCATGTCCCTTTTTTATTTTGGGTTGTTTAATGTATTTGAGCAAATGAATACCATGTTTAATGTTTGTTATTTTGGAGTGTGTGAAGTCACCACAACAACATAATATCTTATTATGCAAATTACCCACAAGGAGGTTGTTGTCCCTTGTTAATTTTTTTTTTTTTTTTTTTTTTGGTGAAATGTGTTTGCCTCCTCACTAATGATCTCTATATATGTTTCAAAAAAACACATGTGAACTTTTTTCAGAAACAAACAAATACATTTATTCATGTATAAAATAAATAAAATAAACTTAAACACATCTGTCAAACCAAAACATATAAACAAAAAAAAAAAAAAGCCCGGAATAAAGTAAAGAAGACCCTGCTTGGATTTTGCAAGGCAAGGGTCCAGCAAGCAAATAATCCAGGCTGGCAATGCCAATGTTTTGGGATTAGGGGCACCATCTCCTCACTTCTTCCTCTTTGGTTGAGGCTTCCCTGCAGGCTTCCCTGCAGGCTTCCCTGCAGCCTTCCCTGCAGCCTTCCCTGCAGCCTTCCCTGCAGCCTTCCCTGCAGCCTTCCCTGCAGCCTTCCCTGCAGTCTGCCTCCTCGGGGGCTGGGTTTCATGAGCCAAGTTTGTGGCAGGAACCAGAGCAGGCTCAGGAAGAGGAGGAGAAGGATCAGGAGCAGGAGAAGGAGCAGGAGTAGGAGAAGGAGCAGGAGTAGGAGAAGGAGCAGGAGAAGGATCAGGAGCAGGAGAATGAGCAGGAAGAGCAGAAAGCACAGGAGTGGGAATCAGCCCAAGATCTATATTCTCATGTAGGTTGCCCAGTGAGGCCATGCTTATGGCCTTGAATATGATATATTCGCAGCGCACACGCTGGGCCCGCTCTAGATTTTGTAGCTTGGCTGCGATGAGCGCTGCGAATCCCTCTTCCTCAGATGGTTGTTCTCTGATGGCCGCAGCTGCTTGACGGAGAATGGCCTGGGTCTCCTCCTCCATTTGCATCAGTCTCCTTGTTCTTTTTCCTGGAGCGCGAAAAGGAGGGATCTGGGAGATGCAATCCCGCCTGCGTGACTCCTGTATCCCACTGGGGCCTGCCACCTCCTGGCTCCGAGTGGCCTCTGCCTCACCCTGTCTCCTTGTTGGGCCTGCCACCTCCTGGCTCCGAGTGGCCTCTGCCTCACCCTGGCTCCCTGTGGGGCCTGCCTCCTCCTGGCTTTGCTCTGTGTGTGTCTACAAAAAAAAGGATATTATTTAATTTTTTGGCTTCATTAATCACACACATTTTACAAATCATGACATATGCGAAGTGAATGCGGAAATAGATTTAAATGAGGCCCGCCATCCCTAATTATGTTGCCCCTTACCCAGCTTCAGATATTTGCCCCCTGGAGTTGTGTGGGGGGGGGGGGTTGATGCTGACTGAACCTGCTAAGTAGGGTGCGTTTCTCAAAGCTAGGAATGTCTGTTTAGTTAAAAAAAAGTAGAAAAAATGTTAATGAACACAAAGTTTGTTAGATATCTGTGACCCCTTCCAGGTGTCTAGCGTTTACCCCCCTAATGGCGTAACATAAAATTACCCACAATCATTATGACCTCTGCATTTATGTATCTTGTCCCCATTCTGTTTTGGCCGTATTGGCTATTGCTATTTTACCAATGTTTTGACAACTCAGCTAAATTTTACACCACTTCTAACCTACATTTCTAATCATTATTATACTTTGCATTTCATTAATTAGTATTAAAATGCAATACCTGGCTCGATGGGTCACAATCTGTGTCCTCCATGAAGTCTAGATCTTCATCAGATGTAGCCTGCTCTTGGCTGCCGGGAAGACTGGACTGATTCCTTGGGGGAAGGGTAGACACGGATGCCCGTGTTTCGAGCTGGTCATCAATGAACTGCATCTGACCATAGTACCACAGGTTGGGTTTGTAGATGCTGTCAGCTGCAGCTCCAGATCTCATAGAGGCCAGGACTTGTGACCGTTGGGTCCTGTAGGTGCCCCTAATCGAATTAATTTTGTTTTTGACCGTGTCAGTAGTTGCGTGTGGGAGCCTTGGGCTAACAAATGCAAGCAGGGTCTCCAGTGCTTGCTTCCTGGCATCTTTGTTTTTGTTGATTTTGCTTTTTGTTTGCCAGAGCACAGGAAGTTCTTTCCAGCGTTGTATAAACTCCGTGAAAAATTCTGGCTCCTTGAAGGGGTCCATAATTTCTGTATGTAAAAATTAAATAAAAAACAAAGTGTCAGTAAAGCCACTACTACTACAACAAGCTTTTACCCCAGGGATCTGCAATTAGTGGACCTACAGCTGTTGCAAAACTACAAGTCCCATCATGCCTCTGTCTCTGGGTGTCATGCTTGTGGCTGTCAGAGTTTCACTATGCATCATGGGACTTGTAGTTCCGCACCAGCTGGAGGTCCGAGAATTGCATTTCCCTGTTTTACACCATATCATCTAGCCCACAAACTGATCCACTCTTCAGTAATAGAAATGTCAAAAATAGAGTTACGTACCGTCGTATTTCACGATCGTTTACTTCCGCCTTTTTCTTCAGACTGTATACGTCGCTTTCAATGACGTCGGATCCCTTTAAACACTGCGCACGTGTGACGCAACGCACGATACCCCGCCCCTGACGTTCCGTCTCGTCCTTTACACGCCCCTTTCTCGTTCTTTTTTTGTGGGTGTGATTTATGGTGTTGGAAGACAAGCAGCAAAAAATGTCAGGCTCAAGACATGAGGTAGGCCAGGCCCAGGCAACAGGAAGATCCAGGCGGAGGTACAAGGCCAAAAACATGGCATTCCAGGAGATGGTAGAGATGGTCACCATCTTCACTAATGAAGATTATGATGGGAAGCACGGGCCTTACCTGCACCCCAATAAGGTTAAGGCGGACATTACTGATAAAGTAATCAGAAGGCTCCGGCTGAAATTTGGTGAACGCAGGTCAAGAGAACAAATAAGAAAGAGGTGGTCAGACCTGAAAAAAAGAGAGCCAGAGCAACTTCGGGCAATAAAAAGATTGATTCGAGCAAAAAGTAAGTGAATTTTATGTTCCCTAATTTTAGGTGTTTGTTCTTTGTGCCATGTGCTTTTCCATTCAGGTTGAAATGTATTTGTGTGGGCACTAAAAATTGTCGTATGTGTTGTCGTTCATTCGTTAATTTAACTAATATAAAACGACGAGATTCCCGATAATTTGCAACATGCCTATTTCACATGGACAAATTGTAGTGCAATCACTGTATCAGCCACAAATAAAAACGTATTTGTCTGATTTATGTTATAACGAACGACGACTCATACGACCATTTCCTGTGTTCCCAAATATTCCAGTTACAATAAATTTATTGGGTTTAATGTGACATCAATTTGTAAACATTTATGTACATGTTTACCTAATTAGATCTTAATAATTTCGATATAAAATATGCACAAAAAGGACAGTGTACTCAGCAGAGGATTTATACACATAGGGATTTATTTGTTTGAAAATTGTGAGCTAAAGTTTCATCTAAAATTTTTCCATTGTGTTTTCCCTTTCTTCAATCTCGTAGGGCGAAAGGAAGCATCAAGGCAGGACGCAAGTTCACAAGCCACACCCCTGAGGGATCTTGATGAATGTGAACCTGCCACCACATCTGGTAAAGTATCATATTCAAAAGATACCCAGGTAATGTAGATGTAGGAGAAACATATTTGTAATACATGGTTTGCTTGCACATTTCAGGAGCAACTCGTGCTGGCTCCTCAATTGACAGGGACACTGCCCAGCTCCTCATTGCCGAAATTTGGTCCTGCCGGGAAAAAAATGAAGAACTACAGATAGCAGCCCGGAAAATAATCAAAAATGCTAAAAGTGTTGAGGTCCAGTTGAAAAATTTACTGGATGTTTTGGGTAGGGTGTGAAAAAAACCAAAAAAAAAAAAAAAAAATTATTTCATCTCATTCTTGAATTACAAAAAAATACAAAAAAATAAAAAAAAAGATTTTATATATGTTGATTGATCAAAAAAATACAAAAAAAAAATGAAAAAAAAGATTTTATATATGTTGATTGATCAAAAAAATACAAAAAAATGAAAAAAAAGATTTTATATATGTTGATTGATCAAAAAAAAAAAAAAAAATGAAAAAAAAGATTTTATATATGTTGATTGATCAAAAAAATACAAAAAAATGAAAAAAAAAGATTTTATATATGTTGATTGATCAAAAAAATACAAAAAAATGAAAAAAAAAGATTTTATATATGTTGATTGATCAAAAAAATACAAAAAAATGAAAAAAAAGATTTTATATATGTTGATTGATCAAAAAAATAAAAAAAAAAGAAAAAAAAGATTTTATATATGTTGATTGATCAAAAAAATACAAAAAAATGAAAAAAAAAGATTTTCTATGTTTACTGATCAAAAAAAAAAAAAAAAAAAAAATAAATAATATGTGATTTTACTTGTTCGACCAACCAAAAAACACATGTGAGACTGAAAATTTGGTTTCACAAAATATGTAAAATAAAAATTATGCAGATCAATATATTTGTGGCTTGTTATTTTAGATCAATGATGACATTAAACCTAAAAAAAAGTGAAATTTAGGCTGGGAACATAGAACGAGGAAGGATATTTAGTCCATCCAAAACACATGCAACTATGATAACCTAGGAGACAAAGAAAATACACAAACATTCAAAACAATAAGAACAAAAAATACAATCTTTCTTGCATAAAATATTTATTATGTTCATTCACCAAAGATCAGGCATTGGAATGGCCCCCCTACCCATAAAATAGTCAACATATGCCTGGCGCACTGCACGTGCGTTTCGGGGGGCCAAGCCTGGATGGCCTGCCTCATGGGCCGCCTCTGGGACATCAACTCCCTCATCAGGCAATAATGTCAAATAATTTGAAGAATGTCTTCGTAGAAAGTTATGTAATATACAACAACATAAAATAATATTGTTCCACTTATATTCTGCCATGTTTATGGCGGTTAAAAACAAGCGAAATCGACTGACCATAATGCCAAACGCATTTTCCACCACTCTTCGGGCTCTGGCCAGCCTATAATTAAAGACCCTCCTCTCATGGGTGAGGGCACGTTGGGGAAATGGCCTCATGAGGTGGGGACCCAAGGCAAATGCCTCATCACCAATAAAAACAAAGGGCAGCCCCTCTTCATTATCCTCCGCACGTGGCAATGCAAGGTCCTCCGCCTGAAGCCGTTGGGCAAACTCGGTCTCGGCAAAGACCCCGCCGTCTGACATCCGCCCATTTTTCCCCACATCAACATAGAGAAAGTCATAATTGGCAGACACCACCGCCATCAGTACGACACTGTGGAACCCTTTGTAGTTGAAATAATGGGATCCAGAATGGGGTGGTGGCACGATGCGGACGTGCTTGCCATCAATAGCTCCTCCACAGTTTGGAAAATTCCATCGCTGAGAGAAGTCCGCTGCCACAGTCTGCCATTCCTGTGGTGTTGTGGGGAACTGTAAATAAAGCAGATTTTTTTTTTTAAGATAGTACATTACTAACAGAATATCAGCAAAGATTATTGGATCCTAAAAATAAAAAATATTAGTTCAGGTATTATTGTAAAAACAACAATATTAAGGGATCACTAAGCAGATTAATCACACCCTCTCATGGTAAGAAAAATTAACATAAAAGTGTGATGGGGGCCCCCCCCCCAAGATCAGTTTGTGACCTCCAAAAAATGATGGTTTAACATCAAATTAATACAAATAGACAGTTACAAAAATAACATTGGGGGGGGGGGGGGGGTTGGTCGTGCACTACAATGGAGAAAAAAAATCAAGGGGGATATAGGGACTAAGCTAGGTGGGTTTGCCACTAACAAAATAACCCAAAATGGACATGTGGGCTAGATAAAAAATGCATGTAGGACCCAAAAAAAAAAAAAATATACATGCATGGAGACAAAGGTAACATTACCAGCATATTATTAAAAAAAGGTTAATTAGGGACTGTTTAAAAAACAAAAGAAGAAACATAGTCTATGCATTTAAAGGACAGAACTTACCTTAATATAGTCCTCCTGCAAAACCTGGATTATGGCAGAACACGTCTCCGGGATTATGACGCCCAGAGACTGGGGGGAGATGCCCGTCGAGAACTTCAAGTCCTGCAGACTTCTCCCTGTTGCAAGGTATCGCAACGTAGCAACTAGCCGCTGCTCAGCAGTTATGGCTTCCCGCATATTGGTGTCCTGCCTGGTGATATATGGCGACACCGAAGCCAAAAGCTGCTGGAATACGGGGTCAGACATCCGAAGAAAATTCCTGAAATCATCAGGGTTATTTTCTTGGATCTCCCGCAGCAGAGGCATATGAGAGAACTGGTCCCTGCAAAGAAACCAGTTCTTGGCCCACAAAGTCCTTCTCCTCCTCCTCAAGGACCGGAGCCGGGATGCAGCACACATCATAACAACATGCACAGCACGATCTCGGCGACGAGAACGTACCCGCAACATGGCTAGAAAACGGTCGTCAAATCAGATCGGACTAAAAATTCTGCCCTGAAGTACAGAAAGGCCTCTGAAGAACGACCTGCAAAACAGCAACGTGCACACAAGAACGCACTTGCAAAACAAATACGTCCTAAATACAAGCACTGTATCACAGATCCGACTACAAATACACAAACTGTACGACAGAAAACGAAATTTTAAGCACAACCACTGAAAAGCACGAATCGTCTCTCACCAAACTTTTACTAACACGCAGCAACACGATATCAGCAAAAGAGGGCGTCTTCCGCATGCAAATTACCCTTTATAGTCCCGTCGTACGTGATGGACGTCAGCGCGCATTGCTAGAGATTTTGCAAAAAACGATGGTCTGTATGCTACATCGTTTTTGAAAATGAAGTTTCAAAAACGTCGTTTTTTTCATCACATCAAACGTCGTTTTTTTTCATCGCAAAAAACGACCGTCTGTACGCGGCATAAGGATTCCCCCCTCATCCCCCTTTTACTTACCTGTGCCCAATCTTAATCAAGAGCATGAGAGCTGTGGCTCTCTCCCTCCTCACAGGGCAGATTGATAGCAGGATGAGCCATCAGCTCCTGCTGCTGTCAATAAAATTCTGAAGAGGGAGTGAGGGAGGGGGGCAAGCCGTGCTATCTGTTGCTCCTGAGCCGTGCTAGCAGACAGGGTGGCTCAGGAGCAATTCCTGTACGAGTGCCCCCATAGCAAGCAGGAGTCAGGAGACCACAGAAGAGCAGGATCAGGTCTGATCTGTGAAAAACCATTACACAGAGCACATACGTATAACATGCTTGATATTTTATTTGTAAAGCTATATTTTGTCATTCGTACCTGTAATTGGGCTTTACCATCCTGCGCATCCTCCACAGTACCTTGTATCTGAACAGAGAGTCACAGTGCTGTTTTATTGTAGGATAGGACCGGTGCTCCTTAACCACTTGCTGACCAGCCACCGTCATTATACTGTGGCAGTTCGGCACGTTCCCGCGAACCATCGTAGCTGTACATGGGCTCCTTTAATCAGGGATAGCAGGCCTGCAGGGGGTGCCAATGCGCATAGCCGGTGGTCGTGTGTGTGTAAACACACAAATCCCTGTTCTGTAAGGAGAGGAGAGAGAGATTGTGTGTTCCTACTAGCTAGGAACAACAATCTGTCATCTCCTCTAGTCACTCCCATCTGTATGCCAATCTGCCTGCCCGTACCATGTTGTCGACGTACATAGTCAGAGTGGCCTAGTCAGTCTTAATCCTATAGAAAATTTATTAAGGGAGCCGAAACTTCAAGTTAAAAAGAGACAGCCAAAAAACCTTAAGCCTCGTACACACGACCGGTTTTCCCGGCAGGAAAACTGGTAGGAGAGCATTTGGTAGGAAACCCCGGCCGTGTATATGCTCCCTAGCATTTTTCCCATCAGGAAAACAGCCGGGAATCCCGTCGGGAAAATAGAGAACCCTGCTCTTTATTTTCCTGTCGGAATTCCCGGCAGAGTGTTTCCTGCCGAGAAAACTGGTCGTCTGTATGCTTACCTGTGTGTAGAAAAACCGTGCATGCTCGATAACACTTCGACGCATGAGCGGTAGCATACAACATTATTCTGGGGTGTAGCAAGATGGCGGCAACGGAAACGAATGTAACGAGACACCAGCTTGTCGTAGTGACGTCACCGCGTTCTTGCCATTCAAAAGAACGCCATTTTTTTTGTGGCCGTGTGTATACACGGCTTTTTAGGGCAAGCCTGCTAGGAATCCCGTCAGGAAAACCAACGTTATTTTCCCCGACGGGATTCCCGGTCGTGTGTACAGTGCTTCAATGATTTAAAGAAGATCTGTAAAGAAGAGTGGACCAAAATCCCTCCTGAGATGTGTGCAAACCTGGTAACCAACTACAAGAAATGTCTTACCTCTGTGCTTGCCAACAAGGGTTTCTCCACCAAGTACTAAGTCATGTTTTGCTTGGCGATCAAATACTTATTTTACTCACTGAACTACAACTTAATTTATGGCATTTTCTTTATGTGATTTTTTGATTTTTGGTTGAAATTCTGTCTCTATAATTTAAAATACATCTATGATAACAATTATAGACCCTTAATTTTTTTGTAAGTAGGAAAACTTACAAAATCTGCAGGGGATAAAATCATTATTTTCCCCACTGTACTTGTGCTAAAATCTACTTTATGGTCCTCAGCCATGAACCGTGGATTATTACAGTCTGACACTATTTGTGTACATATTGTTTGCATGGTCTTCAGTTCTGCATCTACAGACTAGTCAAACCTTGTACTACTGCCACTGATAAAGAAGTGTCCTATGCAAGTTGTGCTTGGCATTTGGAGTATCCCACACCCCTCTGTCCTCTCTTGTTACAAGTTCTTCAAGAAGTAAACCTTTAGAAAGATATCTCATAGACTGTTGAATGAGTCAGAGTGAATGAACTGTTGCTGTGTGCCTGTCTGCCTTTCCATTTTGGGAATAAACCTGTTACACCCAACAGCTCCTATGGGGGTAGAGCTACATTTTTATGTATTTTTAATGCTGTCAGTGTTCCTACGAGGGATATTTTACCTCTCTTTGTATCCTGATGTCCAGGGCCAGGATGAGGGAGTGACCAGGAGGGGCTGCTGCCCCAGGCACAGTGATTTCATATGGTGGTGATGATGAGGGGGGGCAGTGTGCTGGCAGAAGTAGGGACAGCAGCTAGCTGTGAGCTAGGTCTTAGCAAGTGGTGAGCCAACAGTGGAGAGGAGGAGAGAGCTGGGAGGAGGTTTGGCTGTCCCCTCTATCCTCTTCCACCTTCTTCTTTCTGGTCAAGACACCCAGGTACCCAATCTCTTTCTAGTCCCTTCCCTGGGTGTTGCTTCAATGTCTAGCCTGGACAGGTCCCTCCCTGACATCACTTTCTTTCAACACCGCAAAGAGAAGCCTAGCTTCCCTGAGCAGCTGTGCTAGTGCAGTGCACTTGTAGTGTAAAGTGGATTTGCTTTAGTAAATAAACCCCTATGTACTTCCAGGTCCACGTGAAATAGGATCAATGGACCCGGAGGTGTGCAATAACACTAAGACAAGCGCAGTGGCAGAGGGGAATGGAATCTCAGCTGCCAAAGATGATTGAATGCACACATAGGGGGATGGGCACAGTTTGGCATTAAACACCCTGGGCACTGGAGGGAAATCCAAAATGTTAAGGTGTCACTGAGACGGGATTAGAATGGAAATCTTTGGAAAGGGTAACTTGTTCTGGTAACAAATGTCTAAGTCCTGGTTCACACTGGGCTGCGGGAGTGAAGCCGTGCAAGTTCAGCTGAACTCGCACAATTTCACTCCCGCTGGCAGTCCCGATTTCGGCCGCGATTTCAGAGACATCTGTGCAGGTTTCTGCACAGATGTCAATGTAAATCGCGGCCAGAAATCGCAAAAAGTAGTACAGGAACTACTTTTTGAAATCGGTGCAGCGCCGCAGATGCGGCGTCGCACCGATTAGGACGGTGTCATTGCCGACAATTGCCGGCAAATGCCGTCGATTTGAGATGCGATTTCACATGTGAAATCGCATCTCAAATCGAAGGAAATCGTACCCAGTGTGAACCTGGGCTAAAGCTGGCTATACATTAAAGTATATGTAAACTCTAACCTTGTAAAACAACCTATTCAGTGAAAGGCAAAACATTTGTGCAGCCAAATACTGTCTGGATTACTTTCCATCAGGGACACTCCTTTGTGGAACACTTTCCCTCTAGCATTTAACATGTGGAATAATTGCATCACTTCCTGAATGCAAGGGAAACAAACCATTCACTGATAGCAGAGGATTGTGGGACATCATCTCCGGGCCCCTGGACTTACACTAGACTTAATACAGTTTTAAACGACAAGTTCCAGAGTACTGGAAGAGTAAAGGAATTTGGGGAAAGTAGATAAAGTGGACTTTCCCAGGCAGGCTCGCTCTCTTGGGACACGGGATTTAGACCTGCAAGAGCAAAAGGCTGTTACTCTGGGTGCTGTTGGCGGGACACCGTGGCCTAAGCAGAGCTGGGACCTCTCGCCCAGGGGCGAACTGACCATCCGGGCACTCAGGCATTGTCCGAGGGCCCGTGCCACTAGGGGGCCCCATCAGGGTTGCCAGCATCAGTAAAACCTGGGACAGTATGTAAAAAGTCAGTGTTTTTTTACATCTGTCCCTGAAATGTCCCTTACCATCATCCTTTTGGTCTAAAAATCCCAAGATTATAGCTGCCCCGCCTCTCCATTTCCTCCTCAGCCAATAGAAACACACTGTACATGCCCCCTTCTCTAGCACGGCTTATTTATTTTATTCTGTAACAGAGGAGATGCCGACTGCTGGAGGAAGGGACACAACCTGAAGGGTGGGTACGGACTGCTGCCTGATAGATAACTGGTCTCAGCTACACTGTGTGTGTATGTGTATACTGTGTGTGTATGTATGTGTATACTGTGTGTACTGTGATTGTATACTGTGTATGTATACTGTGTGTGTATACTCTGGGCCATATTCCCGTAGATTTCCGGCGGGCGTCGTGTAAGCCATTTACACTACGCCGCCCCAACCTACAGGAGCAAGTGCTGTATTCCCCAAACACTTGCTCCGTAGTTTGGGGCGGCGTAGTGTAAAAGGCCCGGCGTATCCCCGCGTATTTCAAAGGGGGCGGCTTATATTTAAATTAAGCGCGCCCCCGTTTCGATCGAACTGCGCATGCGCCGGGCTAAAAATAGCCCAGTGCGCATGCTCCAGTTCTTGGCGGAAAACGTCAATGACGCCGACGTGTGCGTCATTGATGTAAAGTCTTATTCAAGAACGACTTAGTAAAACGACGTACCCGACGGGAAAAGACGACGCGGACCCGACGCCATACTTAACATGGAATACGTGGGACTGGCGTAAGGTTACCTCTCATATAGCAGGGGTAACCTTGCGCTTACGCAAACGACGTTAGCAACGGTTATGCGACGCGATTTCGTTCGGGAATCGGCGTATCAGGCTCAGTTGCATAAACAAATGAGACCTAAACGTAAACGCCACCTAGCGGCCGGCGGCGAATTACATTTAGGATCCGACAGTGTAAGTGACTTACACTATTCGAATCCTAGCCTAAATAATGATACGCCGGCGGGAAATTCAATTTACGCCGGTGTATCAGTAGATACACCGGCGTAACTTGTTTGAGAATATGGCCCTCTGTGTGTATATTGTGTGTATGTATACTGTATGTTTGTGTGTTTGTGTATACTGTGTGGCCCCATAATCTCCTATTACCCGGGGGGCCCCATGAGTTATCAGTTCGCCCCTGCTCTCACCCTAAGGGCTATATTGCTGGACGCAGGGTGGCTGTGGCTGTCACCACATTGCTGATCTGATCCTCATACACTGCACACCCTCTCAGTCATCGCTGGATTTCAGGGCCTAAAGGTTGCCAGTACAGGACCCGTGTATTGGTCTAATTGGCCTAATTGGTGAGCGTGCAAAAGCCCATCTTATCTCTGACGCTTTACCTAAAGACACTGCATGTAGACACCTTTACACCTGGCCAGTTGGAGAGTCTTTGCCAGGGAAAATACAACATCTATTACAGTCTCATTGGCCCGCTACTGCACAGTAACATCTCTGATCCCCATCAAGGATACCCATACTCCAAGGCCTTCTTTTTTTTATCAAAATAGACATTGGCCCGGATTCAAGAAGCAATTGCGCCTGTGTAACCATAGGTTACACAGCGCAATTGCTTACTTGCCCCGGCGTTACGAATGCTCCTGATTCAGGAACATCGTAACGCCGACTGCAGCCTAAAATCTGCGTGGCATAAGGCTCTTATGCCACGCATATCTTAGGCTGCATTCTTGCGATGGCCGCTAGGGGGCGCTCCCATTGTGCTCAGTGTATAGTATGCAAATTGCATACTAACACCGATTCACAATGTTGCGCGAGCCCTGCGTACGCAATTTACGTCGTTTCCATAGGGCGTGTTTAGCGTAAGGCTGCCCCTTCTAATAGCAGGGGCAGCCAATGCTAAAGTATACCCGTCGTTCCCGCGTTGCGACATTCGAATTTTACGTAATTTGCGTAAGTGATTTGTGAATGGCGCTGGACGCCATTCACGTTCAGTTTGAAGCAAATGACGTCCTTGCAACGTCATTTGCCGCAATGCACGTCGGGAAAGTTTCCCGACGGAGCATGCGCTCTACGCTCGGCACGGGAGCGCGCCTAATTTAAATGATTCCCGCCCCCTACGGGATCATTTACATTAGGCGCCCTTACGCAGGGCAAGTTTACACAGCGCACACGCAAGTAGCTCCGTGAATCGCGGGTAGCGCACTAAATTTGCGGGGGCGCAGGGCAAAAACGCTGCCCTACGCCCCCGCAAAAAAGGGGCAAATCTACCTGAATCCGGGCCACTGCTCATAGAACCTGTGGCAGAATACAACCTCCTCGTAGATATACAACTGTTTATTAGAGAAGGTGCACTGACTAAAAGTCTCCTCTTCCCCTTATTCCTTTTGGGGTCATAATCTGTTTCAGCCATTTGACTTCTATCTATTATTTCATTGTGTGTTCTTGTGATCTTATTTTACTGCAATACCAACCAAATTGGGTCATACCTCTAACCGCTATTGTCTGGTTGACTTAACCTTTCAGTAAAGTGTTGACTTGCAAATCTTACTAATTATTGGTGTCTTTTTCATTTTATGTTTGCAGAAAATATGTCAGAACCCAGAGTGTCAAGGTCAGGGCAACCATTGGAGACAAGCAACTTCCAGCGGCCCTTGCAGGGGTAGTGCTGCATTTGTGTATAGATATAAAAATAATTATGAATGCTTTTTTCCCCTTTTTCGAAAGTGAGCACATAATCTCTGTTCTGAACTGCATAAGGAGCTCAAAGAGCTGGGGGAGGAGAAACAGAAGTACACTGGTCTTCTAGTGAATGGCTGTGCAGGTGGTGGGGGGGGGTGGTTGTCAGGGTGCCAGGACAAGTCTGTTCATTGAAGGAGAGCAGGCTAAGTTCACTGCACAGCTAAATAACTGACCAAGCAGTGTTCTCATGCCTTGAGTGCTCAGCTTTGTATAGGAAAGTAGAGAGTCTGGGATGAAAAACCAGGTATTTCACACAAAAGACGTAAAACAAGGAGAACAGGATACTTTTTCATACATGGTAAAATGTTGGGTTTACATATTCACACATTCGCCTTGGATAGGGGAATTTCTCCCGCTGTGCTATTGTGTTCTGTCAGCAGGGAGACTTCCCCACTGTCAGAAAACACTGATCAGTATTGCCCGCTATATAGCCAGCTGCACTGATCATTCGGGAGAAACTCAATAGGTTGATCAGTAGATCGACTTCTCTACAACCAGCCTGCCCATACATCAGTAGTCCCCACATCCATGTGTGGCCACATTTAGAAGGGATTTTCCTTGTGTTGGAGATGATAAAATTGATATCTGTGCAACGTTGATATTAAGATAACATATATGCTCCTGAAAATACCAGAAGTTTTGTGTTAATGCTGAAGAAACTCATAAAACAGCTATAAAAGGCTTGCTGAGCAGTAACACTGAATACTTTTCTGATGAATGAATGCCTGAGGATAATTATCGCATTAACCACTATAACACCAGTGGGGGGGGGGGGGGGGTTGGGTTCTTGTGGATACAGCTGTTATTAGAGGTTGGGAACTAAGAGGTTACACAAGTATTTATTAAACCTGCAAGTCTGGATGCGATTTAGCTGGGGCCCACTGATTGGAGGTGTTCCAAGAATGGATAGAGGACTGTGTGTGTGTGTGTGTGATAATGAGAATGCTAGCCTGAAGAGAAGACTCACTCTCAAACCTCCATCTCCATGCCCCCCCAAATCATCACCTTGATTTTTTCCATATTTGTAACTAGAATGTGTGTATATCCCTATTTAAATACACCAAACCCTTAGTTTAAGATTCACTTGTCCTTGATTAAAATCAAGGCACCCCCAAATAGCACATTCTACATTTGGAGAGATTGCCTCTTACTTCCAGTCAGGGCCGCCTTAATAGCATCATGGGCCCCTGGGCAAAGTAATGCTCTGGGGCCCCTACAATGATGACAATGCAGGTAAACAGACATCAAGTAGGTAAGAGGCAGACTGCCTCCCCTGTGTATCTATCACTCTCAGTACCATCATGGGTCCCCCAATTTTGGGGCACAGTGAGCTCAAGGGCCACCTGCTTTGGGGAAAGTGCAAGGGCCCCCCCATGCAGATGGGGCTCCTGGGCAGTGCCCAGGTGTGCTTTCTCATTAAGACAGCCCTGCTTCCAGTGGAAGGCTACTCTACACAATGGCACATACTGTAGATGACAGGGATTTTATCCATTGCCTACTCTATCCAATATGATATCAGTCATTACCATAAGAGTGATTAATGTGTATCCAAACCCTTGAAATGTATTGCAGCATACTGGTACTTAAATGTGGCCGCTGCATTAGTTTTGTTTTTCATACATATTTTCAATTGGTAATGTTATGAATAACACACTTATTTTTCATTTGTGTCTCTACTCACTTCTCCATAGAATACTTAAAAAGAGCCACAGAGTCACAAAGACTGGACTTCATACACGTCTGCCTTTATTGATTTCTCTGACATGACATGTGGGTTCAATGGGACTAGTAGGTTAATAAAGAGAGATAACATTGTTTATGCTGTCTTTTCAGTTCACAGGAAGTGGTAAGACCACTGAAGTTCTGACAAAACCAACAGGTATTTTAAGTATTTGCTAGTCTAGGGACTCTGCCATAAGCTGGAGTGTCCTTAGTCCAAATATTGAGATGTTTTCTCATTGTTATCTGGGTTTTCTGCCAAGGGCATTGTTTCCTTCTGCCTGCTATTGGGGAGTGTTCACTGGCCAATCACTAGAAGGTTTATGCCAATTGGGATAAATATTTGGGTACACTTTCTAAAAGGATCTGCATTGCCTGGAGAGAATGGGCTAGATTCAGATAGATTCGTCTATCTTTATGCCCGGAGTAACGTATCTCAGATACGTTACGCGGCCGTAATTTAGGGCGCAAGTTCTGTATTCAGAAAGAACTTGCGCCCTTAGTTACGACGGCGTAACGTATCTGTGTCGGCTTAAGCCCGCTTAATTCAAATGTGGATGATGTGGGCGTGTTTTATGTATATTAACTGTGACCCCGCGTATTTGACGTTTTTTACGAACGGCGCATGCGCCATTCGTGAAAAAATCCCAGTGCGCATGCTCGAAAATCCGCCGCAAAACGTCATTGCTTTAGACGTGAACGTAAATTACGTACATCCCTATTCGCGAACGACTTACGCAAACGACGTAAAATTTTCAAAACTCAGGAACGACGGCCATACTTAACATAGGATACGTCTCATACAGCAGGGGTAACTATACGCCGAAAAAAGCCTAACGTAAGCGACGTAAAAAAATGTGCCGGCCGCACGTACGTTTCTGAATCGGCGTATCTAGCTCATTTGCATATTCCTCGCTTAACTATACGGAAGTGCCACATAGCGGCCAGCGTAAATATGCAGCCTAAGATACGACGGTGTAAAACACTTACGCCATCTTAGGGAAATCTATGCGTAACTGATTCTATGAATCAGGCGCATAGATACGACCGGCCGGACTCAGAGAATCGACGGCGTATCTGGAGATACGCCGGCGTATCTCCTCTCTGAATCTAGCCTAATGTGTGTAAGGGATCAAGCCACTGCCTCCCAGGCTGGCTGCCTGGTGAGGGTGATAAGAATCCAGAGGATCTCTGCCTCTTAGACTTGTTACCTGGGGGGATACAGCTCCAGAGCGAAGGGCAAAGAATGGACATTGGCCTAAGTTAGGGCATGTAATTTCAAGAATGTGGTTACTGAGGAGGAGCACCTTCAGAAGAATTTTGCTCAGTCCATTGTAGGTCTTGGATTAAGGGTCTCCTCTGTCCATTGAAGGTCTTGAATAAATGTCTGCTCAGTTCATTGAAGGTCTTGAAATGAAGGTCTGCCCAGTCCATTGTAGGTCTCGGAAATATAGGCACGTTATTACAGGTTGCTGTAATACTAACTTATAAAAAACCCAGTTTTCCATTAGTCTGTGGCACAGGCATAGGTACCACATGAGCGAAGGAATTTTTGCTGCTGCTTTTCATATTCTCTACCCCATCCATCTCTCTGTACATTGATCCATTATATTTTTACAAGAAAGATCGATTGGGTGAATTTCTTTCTTTCTTTCAATTGCTGCTGTAGGCCAGATCTTTGGTAGAAAGCTTAGGAGGGCAGCTCCTTTGGGGGTGATTGCTACACTCAAAATGTTCTTAGCCTTAAAAAATAAAACTAATGCAAGCAGCACATCAAAGGACTTGTATGCTGCAATATATTACAGTTTTGTTTTTGGATTTTACTTTACTTTAAGGTGGGTTACAGGTACTATAGGTTGAGCTGAAGGTTTACTGAAGTGGGGTAAAAATATCCTTTTCTTACACTTGCTTCTGTTACTGACAAGAGTGGCAGGTGACATGCAGTAGGGAAGGGATCCTTCTGCACAGAGCACAAGAAAAACAAATCAGATATTGTATTTACAGTATGTTAACATCCAGTACTGTATTACATAAAATACCGTAATGTCAAGTCACATGACAGAGCTAAATCTGAAACAGATCTTCCTAGAACATGAAAAAACCCCAGTAAAGAGGAAGGACACTTGTAGATAAATGTAGCAATACATTTCACAATGTTAACATGTGCAGCATGCTGATCTTGTGGTATAACGGGATATGAACACTCCCAAATGGTAAGCCACAGGAGAAATCATCAGAAGGTTACCATTACCATTGACGAATAATGTGTTAGTGAAAGAAACAATAGACATACAAGCAAAACAGTAATCATGAAATATGTAAATATACCTACGCAGCTAGGGCACTTAAAAGAAATGATGCCAGAAAAGAAAAACAAAGGTTGCCATTACTGACCCTTCCTTCTGAAAACTCTGGCTACCTAGCTGTCATCCTAATTAAATGCTTTAAACTGAAATCAGGAATTCTAACTTTTCTTTGTCCTTTTGTTACATGGTTCTCCTGGGTTTTTGACTTAGAAATGCTGACGCCACACACAGCCAAAGGAGGGTCAGTAATAGCTACCCCCAAATTCTTCTCCTAGCTGGTGCACTTTATAGGATAATGGCAGAATCGATATAGAAGTATGAAAGACATTAGGCACACTGGAGCACATTGAGAAAGTTCATTCTTTGGCATGTCTAGTGCAAGAATCATAAACTTGAACCTGACTACTTACTGCACATACTGACATACTTAAATTATGTCCCAATCTCAGTACCACAAGTGGCAGTCTTAAAGGAACACTAAAGGTTCGTTTTTTATTAGATCAATTGATTGCTGTAAGCTAGAGCATTTATATATCACTTACCTCGTTTTTCCTTTTGACCTCCAAAATACAGTAATCCAGGTTTGAAAATGCCATTTCCTGTCTCTCCTCTTCTTGCTTTCCACCAGTATCTGAGCCGTTTTGCATGGTGGAAAGCAGAATGTGCTCACCCCCTCCCTATGACTACAGCCCTGCGTGAAGATGCTCTCTTATCCCTCACAGGCATTGAGGCTAAGCCTAATGGGAACTGTAGTTCCCATTAGGCCGTGATGTAGCAAGAATGAATGCGCACCGCAAACCAGGAAGTCAGTGAGAATAATGATTCAGGAGTGCTGGAGGTGAATAAAACAACTCGATTTCAACAGGTATCAAACTAGTTATAATGCAAAACATTACTTTTTACTTTATCAGCTACTGTCAGACTTTAATTTAAGAGGAAAATATTTTTGTCTTTACAACCCCTTTAAAGATACATACAAACCTCAGCACAGAGGATTATTTAAAAAAAACTTGTCTGCACGCAGAATAAACAGAGAGCTATTACCTCATCTCTACTCAAGACTACAGTACCTTGAAGAAGAATTTCATTTTAAATGATTGGGTACTACTTAGTGACAATGAACACTTTGTCAAAGTAATGTAACAACATAGGTCCGGATTCACAAAGCACTTACGCCGACGTATCTCGAGATACGCCACGCAAGTGTAAATCTGCCCCATCATATCTATGCGCCGTACTCTGAAACCAAGATACGCCTGAAAATAGGCTTCATCCGACCGACGTAACTTTCCTACGCTGGCGTATCGTGGGCGCATATTTACGCTGGCCGCAAGGGGCGCTCCCATTGATTTTCTATGCACATATGCAAATGAGGGAGATACGCAGATTCACGAACGTAGTTGCGTCCGGCGCATAATATACGCGCTTTGCGTAAGTCGTACGTCCGGCGTAAAGTTATTCCCCATATAGGAGGCGCAACTCATGCTAAGGTATGGACCAGGGAACACAGCCGTCGGATTTTACATCGTTTACGTAGTACGTGAATAGGGCTGGGCGTAGGTTACGTTCATGTCCTAGGCAGTGAAATCCGTCGTATCTTAGGGAGTAGTTCCGACGTGATTGTGCACATGCGCACTGGGATAAGTCCACAGGACGGCGCATGCGCCGTTCGTTTTAAGTACTTGTATGAGGCTCGGCCCATCATTTGCATGGGGTCACGCCGCATTAGCATGACTCACGCCCACTTCCACCTACGACGGCTTATGCCGAGGGAACCCAGCGCAGTTTGGGAGGCAAGTGCTTTGAGAATTCGGTGCTTGCCTCTCTGCGTGACGTCGGCGTAGCGTATATTAGAAACGCTACGCCGGCATATATATGCGCCAATGTATGTGAATCCGGGCCATAGTGTGTGTGTAGTGATGGGGTCAGGACTATGTAATGTTTAACATAGGTTATTGTAGCAATATGTTGCTAAATGTTGTACCTTCATTAAAATGTAAACATATTGCTACACTATTGGCCCGTACACACGATCCGAATATCGGACGAAAACGATTGTCCGAGGAAGAATCATAGATTTCCGGATCGTGTGTACACTACTTTCAAGAGACGATAACGACAGTTCATCCGATATTGTTTGATTGGACAAGCACGAAAATATTCCTTGTTAGATGCCAGATTGTACAATTTTCGTTTAGTCAGTATAGTTGTCGTCCGAAAATACAATACAAATACATTACAACCCATGGCATCACTTACGATTTGTTTTTCTGTCGGATGAGAATTTTTGTGACTTTAGTAACCTATTCAATTTCTACTTGCCACTATTAAGCGGAAAAAGTCGTACGATCTGTCGTACGATATTCGGATCGTGTGTACGGGCCATTAGAGGCGCCTCTCTTCTCTTTTATACTCAGTTGTGACATGACGCTACTCTTATATTAAGACATCGCTTGTATATCAAGTCAAAATGTATTAAAAAACTTTGCTTGTCTTGCAAAACGCTCTAAAAACAAGTTGCTCTCAAACCAAGGTTTTAAGGGACTGAGAGTTACTGCCTGTAATGGGCTGTTGCTGAAGTGACAAAAGGCCATTAGTGAATCAGCAGAGTGAATCAGCAGAAGCTGGGCAAAAGAGTAACAAGTTTGTGCAGGTGGATGGCTGAAAAGTAGTCTGTAAATAGGGAGGACGTGTCCCTGAAGTTAAACTGTTTTCACGCTGGGCATCCCATAATCCCTTACCCCATCCAAGTTATCGTCCCCTAATAAAACAACAAAAACAAGACAAGGACTGATTTCTGTGTCCGGATGAAAGAAGGAAATGCTGAGTGACTGGCTGTGCAGCAATAGGGAACCTTTTCACTAGCAGCCTTGCAAAATGAACTTAGCACTGGCCTGTTGTCTAAACTTTGGGTTTATTCCCTAAAAACCATGATATAATATTTTTCCGTGAAGACATGGCAGAAGATTAACAGAAGCTATTGCCGTATATTGCCTCGTACATGCGACCGTTTTCTCAGCAGGAAAAAAAAATGATGTTTTTCCCGACGGGATTCCTCTCAAGCCTGCCTTGCATACACACATTCAGGCCAAATACCGCCCGTCCAAAGCGCGGTGACGTACACCACGTACGACGGGACTATAAAGAGGAAGTTCCATTCAAATGGCGCCACCCTTTGGACTGCTTTTGCTGATCCTTTAAGTTAGTAAAGGTTTGGTGAGAGAAGATTCGCGCTTTTCAGTGTTTGTGCTTTTCAGTCCGTTACAGCAGTTTTACCAGAACGAGCGCTCCCGTCTCATGCTTAATTCTGAACATGCACATTTTTTCCCCTCGGAAAAGCATACACACAACCAGTTCTCACGACGGGAAAAAAGAGAACATGTTCTCTTTTTTCCTGCCGTGATTCCCAGCAGTTTTCCTGTTGGCAAAACTGTGATGGAGCATACACATGGCCGGTTTTCCCAAGCAAAAGCTGTCATGGCAGTTTACCCTACGGGAAAACCGGTCGTGTGTACGAGCCATAAGAAGACACGTGTAGCATCTATATTATACATAAACTTAAAGAACCAGGCAGTAAAAAAAATATTTCTATGTCTTATCTCAATGGTATGGTGAAACAGGAATTATCATCAATATACGATCAGTGTTTCAGACACACTGCTGCTTGTATATAATGATTTTGTAATGTATGATGCTACTGATCAGTCTGGGATGAGTTGCATACAGTATATGAAGTTACAGGTACGTCAACTGTGATTCTAGCAATATTGACATAAGGGGTTAGGCAGATTACTCAGATTTCATTGCCTTATTTATGCAGCAAATTAAGCAATGCAGTCTCCCTGAATTTATATCTGTCTTTGCCTCTCTGTCCTATCAGGTTGAAAGGTGGAGATATAGGAAGATATTTTAAATAAAAATCCACTTATGTTAAAAAAATATATAATAGCATATCAAATTGCTACACAAGCTGAGGGGAGGGGGGCTTCTTTCAGTTAGGTTCCTGTTCCTGACCCTCAATCTTTCTCAGCTCTGTGTGTGTCCCTCTCCTTGCTCCTGACAAAGAGAAGGCAAATTTATTAAATGTTTTCTTCAGCTCTGTGTATACAATGGAGCATGGGGGAGCTCATGTCCAAAATGGGGGTGGGAGTGACACAGCCCCAAATCCACAATGGCTCAAAAGTGATATGGTCCAGAAATATTTAGACAGAATAAAGGTGGATAAAGCACCTGGACCTGATGGCATCCATCCACGGATCCTAGGTGAGTTGAGCTCTGTCATTTCAAAGCCACTGTATCTAATATTTAGGGACTCATTAAAGACAGGAATAGTACCACTGGATTGGCGCAGGGCCAATGTGGTGCCCATATTTAAAAAGGGAACAAAGTCTTTACCAATAAACTATAGACCTGTTAGTTTAACTTCTATAGTTGGGAAGATACTGGAACGTTTAATAAAAGGCCACATAGACGAGTTCTTGCTGGAAAAAAAACTATTTAAGCAGCAGACAGCATGGATTCATGAAAGACAGAAGTTGTCAGACAAACCTGATTTCCTTTTATGAAGAGGTAAGTAAAACCCTGGACAGAGGCGTGGCTGTGGACGTGATATATTTGGATTTTGCAAAAGCGTCCGATACAGTTCCGCACACACGGCTCATGTGTAAGGTAAGGTCTACAGGATTGGATATATCAGTTTGTAAATGGATAGAAAACTGGCTGAAAGACAGAATTCAGAGAGTCTTGGTTAATGATTCTTACTCTGAATGGTCCAAGGTTATCAGTGGTGTACCCCAAGGTTCAGTGCTGGGACCCTTACTTTTCAATATATTTATAAATGATATTGGGTCTGAGATCAAAAGTAACATTTCTGTCTTTGCAGATGACACCAAGCTATGCGGTGGAATAACATCCTTGCAGGATGTCTCCAATTTACAAGCCGACCTCAATGCTCTGTCTAATTGGGCGACTAAGTGGCAGATGAGGTTTAATGTAGATAAATGTAAAGTTATGCACTTGGGGGCTAAGAATATGCATGCGTCATACATACTAGGGGGAGTACAACTGGGGGGATCTGTAGTGGAGAAGGATCTGGGGGTTTTAGTTGATCATAAGCTCAATAATGGCATGCAATGCCAAGCTGCGGTTTCCAAAGCGAGCAAAGTCCTTTCTTGTATTAAGAGAGGTATGGACTCCAGAGACAGAGATATCATTTTGCCCCTGTACAAATCATTAGTAAGACCTCATCTGGAATATGCAGTTCAGTTTTGGGCACCAGTTCTCAAAAAGGACATCGGAGAACTGGAGAAAGTGCAGAGAAGGGCAACCAAACTGATAAGAGGCATGGAGGAGCTCAGCTATGAGGAAAGATTAGAAGAATTAAATGTATTCACTCTTGAGAAGAGTACAACATGTACAAATATATAAGAGGTCCATACAGTGAACTTGGTGTTGAATTATTCACTTTACGGTCAACACTGAGGACAAGGGGGCACTCTTTACGTCTAGAGGAAAAGAGATTTCACCTCCAAATACGGAAAGGTTTTTTCACAGTAAGAGCTGTGAAAATGTGGAACAGACTCCCTCCAGAGGTGGTTCTGGCCAGCTCAGTAGATTGCTTTAAGAAGGGCCTGGATTCTTTCCTAAATGTACAGAATATAACTGAGTACTAAGATTTGTAGGTAAAGTTGATCCAGGGTAAATCCGATTGCCTCTCGGGGGATCAGGAAGGAATTTTTTCCCCTGCTGTAGCAAATTTGATCATGCTCTGCTGGGGTTTTTCGCCTTCCTCTGGATCAACTGTGGGTATGGAGTTGGGTGTATAGGATTTTACTGTGTTTTTTATTTTGTTTTTTTATTTTTTTGTGGTTGAACTGGATGGACTTGTGTCTTTTTTCAACCTGACTAACTATGTAACTATGTAACTATGTAACTAAGCTCCTGACCTACCCCCAGATAACGCAGGAATTATGTACAGTATCCATTCAAACCAGACCATGTCCAGAGGAACATTCAATCCGATGATTCTGACACTCTAGTGGTACCCTTCCTTAGGGTTCTGTGGAACCCTAGTGCTCCTCTAGTTGCTTGGGGTTCCTTGAACAATAAGTAGTTTTATTCCACTCCAGTAAATAACCACCGACATTACTGATCTTGTAAAGGTTCATTTTTTATTTTCTAAATAGGTTCCTTTAAGCTAGTGCATTGTTGGTTCACTTGCCTTTTCCTTCGATTTCCCTTCTAAATGTTGATTTTTCTTTGTCTGAATTTCTCACTTCCTGTTCCTCCTCAGTAAGCTTGCCCCCATCATCTGAGCTGTTCTGGCTGGGGGTTAGTCAGCATGCTAGCTCCCTGCCATGGGACTACATCCCTGCGGGGAGATGCTGTGAACATACATATATCAGCTATACATCTATATATGTAGGTCCTTCACAAAATGTCCTTGTCCTATGACCACCAATGTAAGGGTGCACATCAATGACCACAAATGTAAGGGGGCATTTTGATAACTAAGCAGGCGTTTCTTCACTGGTTACCATAAGAGAGAGTATTACAGTCTTCACTGTCTGCATTTATTTTCTGGCTAGTATTATTATTAGTTTCATTATGACTGCTAAAAATTATTTTGCGGCATAGATCAGCCCATTTTCCTTGATGTATCACACATGAGGTGCTCCTGTGTATGAGATTAAAAAAGATTTGTGAATAAAAAAATCTCATTTCTCAAACTCTTGATGGTGAAACCAAACAAGAGAAAGAAAAAAAGAGGAGAGACCCCATGTGTGAGACACATATATATATGTCATAACCAGTGAAAAGGATGAATGAACAACAACAAATAAAACAAATAATAATACATTTTGTGTGACATTATAAAAAGGTTGTGAAGTAGACATATGTGGCTATAGGGTGAAATAGGCAATAAATAAAGAATGTGGAAATTCTGAAGACTGCAGCCTTTTGTATGTCTAAAGACAAACAACATTTATATGTATAAAAATACGATATTTTAATTAAAATGGTATATGTGTGGTTATGATACCATGTCGCTGCGCATTTCTGGTTTGCATGTCATTATTAAACGTATATAGTCATTGTAATGTCTATATAAAAAGAAAGAAAAAAGGAAGCAATATATATGCTCCAAAAAAAACTTTCTTCAAAAAATGACATAATGAACAAAAACCAAACCTGAAATGACGCAGCGGTATGTGTCAAGGGCAGAACCTGTTGGAAAGCTCCACTATCATTTATCTTCTATTTTTTATATTATATATTTAAATTGAGGCACAAAATGAGTGCCTATTTAGAAAGAAGGATGATAAAGGAGCCGCAATGTTCCTAATGTCCCCAACAAGAGAAAACACCTACTCATTTTGAGAAAAAGTGATCAGAAAAATTTGGCCAAAGGAAAGAAGTATATACAATAAGAATATCTGAAACAAAACAGAAAATGATATGTTTCGTATATAATGGGGTATAATGGGGTATGGAATGATCATGTGAACCAGCCAGACCCAACTAATAAAAGTGGGACACATCCCACTCAAAGTTGAGCCCTGAAGGGCGTCTGGAATTAAGAATAAAAATCCATCAGACTTCTTGCCTGCACAGTATGTTAAATTTGTCCCCACCTCTAGCTGGTTTTGTGATTCTTGAATGACTAAACTAGAAGTGTCCTTGTCATGAGCAAAGTTCCAATGTCGTGCGACATTGGTGGCATGGTCTTTATCGATATCGTATAGGTGATCATAGAGGCGATCCTTAAGTCTTCTGGTTGTCCTACCAACATATTGTATTAAACAAAGTTTGCATGTGATCACATATACTACATATCGTGTGTTGCAATTAATGAAAGAATGTAGCTTGTGCGATTTCCCTGTAGAGGTGGAAGTAACAGTGTCCCCTTTTTGGATGAAAGGGCAGTATGTGCAACTGCGATCACCACATCTAAATGTTCCATTAAAAGATAACCAATTGGTGGGAGTGGGTCTACTGCAAAAATGACTGGGGGATAACAAACTGCTGAGGGATGGAGCCCTCCTGGATACAGTGCGGACACCTCCTTTTAAAATTTTTACAATAAATAGGGTCATTAGACAAAATTGGAAGATATTTGGTGACAATCTTTTTTATTTTGTGTTTGTAGCTGCTGACTTTTTTTTTTTTAAGTAGGAGCAGGTGCTGTCTAATTTTTCATTTTTCTTGCCCCACAAGTGGAGTCAATACTGGACAGCAGCAGTTCAAACATATTTGTCACTTAACCACCAAGGCGCGAGTGTCCTACAAAGGAGAAAAATTACTTACTAAAATTTTATAACCAAAACTACAAAACATTTTTTTTTTAATCTTCTTTTTTAATTTGCTTAGCAAAGAATAAGAAACCCAGTGGTGATTAAATACCACCAAAAGTGTGACAGCGCTGAAATTTGAAAATTGCCCTGGGCATGAAGGGGATGAAAGAGCCCAGTAGGCAAGTGGTTAAAGAGTAGTTCCAGACAACAAGTGAAAGCAATCAGTAAACTACTAATACTATGGAGTAAACAATGCAACCATACTAAAGTCAGAAAATGTCCCCAGTTTATCCAGTCTCGGATCATAAGGCTCTATGCACACTGGAATAAAAAACGTTGCTTCTACAGGAGTTTTGTGTTCTGCCTGTAGAAGCAGCTCAATGTTATCCTATGTGTCCATACACATTAGGACGTTTACAGGCATATTTTTGAGAACAACTTTTAGAGACAGGAAAAAAAAAACCTTCTCATTCTATATGGACGTTTTTTACTCCAAAAAGAACAGACTTTTTTTAAGCCCAGTGTGCATGGAGCCTTGATTTGCCAGATCAACAAAATCCCTTATACAACACTGACAGGCATTTGTTTACATTTCAGTGTTTAAAAGCAATTCAGACATAGTAATATCCATAATACTTCACATAATGAGAGTGACTCAGACAAAGACATACAACACACCCTTTTCTATGGGAGTAATTTGGATATCATTTCCGTAAGATGAGTAAGTTAATTGCATTTTGCTATAGCCTGTCTGCATTCCAGGTGCAGAGTACTGTATTTGTTGTTCAGTGATTTTTATTTAGCACATCGGGTGAGTGGATGATTCAGGGCTTGGTTAGGAGGTTTAGGAGACCAAAGGAGGCAGGTTGCATGAATTAAAGCGGTTCTCCACCATAAAGTGAAGTCCCGCTGATCGGAACCCTCCCCCCCTCCGGTGTCACATTTGACACCTTTCAGGGGGTGCAGATACCTGTCTAAAGACAGGTATTTGCACCCACTTCCGGCCCGGCATTCACGGGCAAAAGACGGGCATTGCGTCACATCCCGTCGCCCCCCCCGTTGTGTGCTGGGAACACTCGGCTCCCAGCACACATGCGCCGTAGGGAACCGGGCAGTGAAGCCGCAGCGCTTCACTTCCTGGTTCCCTCAGCGTGGATGGAGGGGGAAGCAGCAGGGTGACGAGTGATCGCTCGTGCTCTGCTGCGGACGCCGCTGGACCCCAGGACAGGTAAGTGTCCTAATATTAAAAGTCAGCAGCTGCATTATTTGTAGCTGCTGGCTTTTAATATCTTTTTTCGGCTGAATGCTTTAAACGCTCATTTAATGTGTGGTTTTCCACACTGGATCAACACAGATCCTGATTATTGTTTTCAATATGCCCTGCCCACATTATAAGGCTAGCATGAAAAATGCAAACATGGTAGAGTTTACACTTTGTACCCTTTAAGCCCTGGTTCACCTTGATGCTATTTTGAAATCGCGCTACTTCACTTGAAGTAGCGCGATTTCAAAGTAGCAAGGTCAGCGCGATTTCAGGTGCTACTTGATAGACATCTGTGTGGCTTCTAGATAAGTAAATATAGGGCAAGCACTGATATATTACGTTTCGGCACCTACATCCCTGGAAGGAAAATGTATATAGAAACCCCAAACCGGGGAGATGCATGGGATTTTATGGGTGCTTACGCAATTCGTTACAATAACGTTCAAGAAATGAGAATATTCGTAAAAAACATATTTTATTCATGTATACACATGGCATTAAAAAGTACGAAAAGAAGTACAACGCAGTGCAGTTCCTCCGTGTAAGTCACAAACTTTCTGTCCTACATGTTTCGCCTAAATTAGGCTTCTTCAGGGACGCGTGAGGACTTTAAATATCTTGGAACCTATGGGAGACCCCCAAAGAATCAGAAAAAAAAAAAAAGACATTAACCCATACAACCCCTTTAAAGACTTAGGCCCGGATTCACATACATCGGCGCATATTTATGCCGCCGTAGCGTATCTCATATACGCTACGCCGACGTAGCGCAGAGAGGCAAGCACTGGATTCACAAAGCCAGTGCTGCCAAATCTGCGCTGGGTTTCCTATGCGTAAGTCGTCGTAAGTGGAAGTGGGCATGAGCCATGCAAATGAGGCGTGACCCCATGCAAATGATGGGCCAAGCCCCATAAAGATACGAATAACAAACGGCACATGCGCCGTCCCGTGGACGCATCCCAGTGCGCATGCTCAGAATCACGTCTGAACGAATGCCTAAGATACGACGGATCACTTCCTACGGCGTGATTGTAACCTACGCCCAGCCATATTCCCATACAACGTAAACAACGTAAAATACGACAGCTTGAGTTCCCTTGTCCATACCTTTGCATGGGTTGCGCCTCATATATGGGAAATAACTTTACGCCGGACGTACGACTTACACAAACCGCGTATATTATGCGCCGGGCGCAAGTACGTTTGTGAATCGGCGCATCTCTCTCATTTGCATATGTGCATAGAAAATCAATGGGAGCGGCAAATGTGCCCAGCGTAAATATGCGCCCACGATACAACGGCGTAGGCAAGTTACGCCGGTTGTAGGAAGCCTATTTTTAGGCGTATCTCAGTTTATGGGCACGGCGCATAGATACGACAGCGCATATTTGCACTTACGCGGCGTATCTCGAGATACGTCGGCGTAAGTGCTTTGTGAATCCGGGCCTAAACCTTTTTCTGACATTTGTTTCTTACAAAGTTAAAATCAGTATTTTTTGCAAGAAAATTACTTGAAACCCCCAAACATTATTTATATATTTTTTAGCAGAAGCCCTAAGGAATAAAATGGATATTGTTGCAGAGCGAGAACCGGGAGCTGTGAGGGGAAGAAATGCCTGATCAGCGTATGAACAGCGTATGAACAGCGATCAGTCATTTCCCCTAGTGAGGCCACCCCCCCTACAGTTAGAACTCACCCAGGGAACATACTTAACCCCTTCCTCGCCCCCTAGTGTTAACCCTTTCCCTGCCAGTGGCATTTTTTTAGTAATCAATGCATTTTTATAGCACTGATCGCTATAAAAATGCCAATGGTCCCAAAAATGTGTCAAAAGTGTCCAAAGTGTCCGCCATAATGTCGCAGTACTGATAAAAATCGCTGATCGCCGCCATTACTTGTAAAAAAAAAATATTAATAAAAATGCTATAAAACCCTATCCCCTATTTTGTAAACGCTATAACTTTTGCGCAAACCAATCAATAAACGCTTATTTCGAATATGTAGAAGAATACGTATCGGCCTAAACTGAGGAAAAAATATTTTTTTTTATATATTTATGGGGGATATTTATTATAGGAAAAAGTAAAAAATATTCATTTTTTTCAAAATTGTCGCTCTATTTTTGTTTATAGCGCAAAAACTAAAAACCGCAGAGGTGATCAAATACCACCAAAAGAAAGCTCTATTTGTGGAGAAAAAAGGATGCCAATTTTGTTTTGGAGCCACGTCGCACAACCGCGCAATTGTCAGTTAAAGCGACACAGTGCCGAATCGCAAAAAGTGGCCTGGTCTTTGACCAGCAATATGGTCCGGGGCTTAAGTGGTTAAACATTACACTGGTACTTAGATATACTCCCTGATGGAAAGTAGGAGTTTCAAATTTCCTCTACATGTTGCTTGGCTATGAAACGTTTCTTCAGGAAAAACACAAAATAAAGTCTATGGATAAAATTATAAGATTTTACATGTTAAAGCGGAGTTCCGGCCACAATATCACTTGTTAAATATAAATACCCCTGTAATACACAAGCTTAACCACTTAAGCCCCGGACCAATATGCAGCCTAAAGACCCAAGGTGTTTTTACAGTTCGGGACTGCGTCGCTTTAACAGACAATTGCGCGGTCATGCGACGTGGCTCCCAAACAAAATTGGCGTCCTTTTTTCCCCACAAATAGAGCTTTCTTTTGGTGGTATTTGATCACATCTGCGGTTTTTAGTTTTTGCGCTATAAACAAAAATAGAGCGACAATTTTGAAAAAAAAGCAATATTTTTTACTTTTTGCTGTAATAAATATCCCCCAAAAACATATATAAAAACATTTTTTTTCCTCAGTTTAGGCCGATACGTATTCTTCTACCTATTTTTAGTAAAAAAAATCGCAATAAGCGTTTATCGATTGGTTTGCGCAAAATTTATAGTGTTTACAAAATAGGGGATAGTTTTATTGCATTTTTATTTTTTATTTTTTTTTTACTACTAATGGCGGCGATCAGCAATTTTTTTCGTGACTGCGACATTATGGCGGACACTTCGGACAATTTTGACACATTTTTGGGACCATTGTCATTTTCACAGCAAAAAATGCATTTAAATTGCATTCTTTATTGTGAAAATGACAGTTGCAGTTTGGGAGTTAACCACAGGTGGCGCTGTAGGAGTTAGGGTGCACCTAGTATGTGTTTACAACTGTTTGGGGGTGTGGCTGTAGGAATGACGTCATCGATCGTGTCTTCCCTATAAAGGGAATGACGCGATCGATGCGCCGCCATAGTGAAGGACGGGGAAGCCGTGTTTACACACGGCTCTCCTCGTTCTTCAGCTCCGGGGAGCGATCGCGACGGAGCGGCTATAAACAAATAGCCGCGCCGTGGTCCCGGATCGCTCCCCGAGCGGACCCGACCTCCGCATGTAGCGGGGGGGGTCCCGATCGGACCCCCCACCCGCTAATAGGCGAGGACGTACGTGTACGCCCATGTGCCTGTACGTGCCATATTGTGGACGTATATGTACATGCGGGGGTCGGGAAGTGGTTAATGTATTCTAGTAAAGTTAGTCTGTAAACTAAGGTCTGTTTTGGTAGGTTGTTACAGCATTTAGACACTTTATAAAATAGAAATTGACTGGGGCCATCTTAAGTGTGGGCATCATGAAGCCAGACTGTATGACTTTCTGGATTTCAGCCTTGCAGATCTCGCACATGCTCAGTGCTGCACAAGCAGTGTAATAGGTTTCAGATCAGGTTTCAACACCTCTACTGTCCAAGTCACATGATTCTTCGAGACTGGGGAGTGCACAGACTCCTGGAAAGTTACACCCACTACATTCCCAGGAGTCTGTGCGGTGTAGGTTAGGAAGCTTAAGCACCTAGGTGCAGGAAGTGGGAAGATTAACTATTCTGCCTAGCAACAACACTTTGAAGGCATCTAAAAAAAAAAAAAAAAAAAATTCTTAAAGGACTAATGACATATTTTTAAAACTACTGATGTAATGTTATATTTATGGGTGGAACTCCACTTTAAGTACCAGTTCACTATATGGACCACTTATGTATTTATACATATTGATCAGATCTCCCCTTAATCTCCTCTTCTCAAGAGAAAATATATGAAGTTCCTCTAATCTCTCCTCATAGCTGAGCTCCTCCATGCCTCTTATCAGTTTAGTTGCCCTTCTCTGCACTTTCTCCAGTCCCCTGATATCCTTTATGATAACTAGGGATGAGCTTCGTATTTGAGTCAAACTCACGTTCGACTCGAACATTGTATATTCGATCGTTTGTCGAATTACGAAGTTTTGGGCCATTCACGCCAAATTCGAGTGGCATGTCTCGGCCCATAATTCACTGCGGCATCGCAGTGCATTGCTGGATGATGATTGGCCAAGCATGCACTATGACCCGCATGCTTGGCCAATCACAGCGCGCAAAAAATGGTGAGCCATAATTGGCCAAAGCCAGGGTGGCTTTGGCCAATTATGGCTCAGGGGGTTTAGTACACGCCCCACACTATATAATGCTGCCTGGAAGTTGGCCCTGTGTAGTGTGTTGGTGGTTTACAGAGAAAGACAGAGAGAGAGAGAGAGAGAGAGAGTCATTTTTTTGGAGTTAGATAGAGCAGGCAGGCAGGCTAGTCAGCTAGAGTTACAGTGTGTACAGGATATATATGTATCCCAGGTGTTGTGTATATATATTTATACACTGTATTGAGTTTAGATAGATCCGCTTTTCCTAATATACTGGCAGGCATGTGATTGTGCTAGCTGCAGTATTTTCACGTGGTGTACTGTCTGTGTCCTCTGTACAGTGTGCACCTAAAGCTACGTCAATAGATTTGCTGATGTTTCTCATATTAATTCCTAAAGGCAGTAGAACTGCACAATTCTGGGAAAAATTTGAATCGCGAAGAATCTTAGAATGAAGATCATGATTCTCTCACGATTCTCAAAAAAATGCATAGTGCTTTTGTTAGCATGCATTTTTGTGATTTTTTTTTATTCTATTTACACACACATTTTATATATATATATATATATATATATATATATATATATATATATATATATATATATATATATATATATATATATATATATATATATATATATATATATATATATATTACAGTACAGACCAAAAGTTTGGACACACCTTCTCAATCAAAGAGTTTTCTTTATTTTCATGACTATGAAAATTGTATATTCACACTGAAGGCATCAAAACTATGAATTAACACATGTGGAATTATACATAACAAAAAAGTGTGAAACAACTGAAAATACATTTCATATTCTAGGTTCTTCAAAGTAGCCACCTTTTGCAGCAGACACATCTCTAGAACTGTTAAGAGGAGACTGTGTGAATCAGGCCTTCATGGTAGAATATCTGCTAGGAAACCACTGCTAAAGAAAGGCAACAAGCATAGCAGACTTGTTTGGGCTAAAGAACACAAGGAATGGACATTAGACCAGTGGAAATCTGTGCTTTGGTCTGATGAGTCCAAACTTGAGATCTTTGGTTCCAACCCCCGTGTCTTTGTGCGACGCAGAAAAGGTGAACGGATGGACTCTACATGCCTGGTTCCCACCGTGAAGCATGGAGGAGGAGGTGTGATGGTGTGGGGGTGCTTTGCTGGTGACACTGTTGGGGATTTAATCTAAATTGAAGGCATACTGAAGCAGCATGGCTACCACAGAATCTTGCAGCGGCATGCTATTCCATCCGGTTTGCGTTTAGTTGGACCATCATTTATTTTTCAACAGGACAATGACCCCAAACACACCTCCAGGCTGTGTAAGGGCTATTTGACCAAGAAGGAGAGTGATGGGGTGCTGCGCCAGGTGACTACCTCTTGAAGCTCATCAAGAGAATGCCAAGAGTGTGCCAAGCAGTAATCAAAGCAAAAGGTGGCTACTTTGAAGAACCTAGAATATGAAATATATTTTATTTATTTTTATATTTAGTTTTGATGCCTTCAGTGTGAATCTACAATTTTCATAGTCATGAAAATAAAGAAAACTCTTTGAATGAGAAGGTGTGTCCAAACTTTTGGTCTGTACTGTATATATATGTGTGTGTGTAAATAAAAAAAAAATCACAAAAATAAAAATGCATGCTAACAAAAGCACCATGCATTTTGGTGCAGCAGCATTAAAAAATAAAATAAAAAAAGGCCCATGCACTTTGGTGCTATTGAGGGGTGGCAGGCAGTTCATTATCAAATTAATAGGCTGTTCTGCAGCAAGGCACATACTCTGATGCATCGCATAGATGTGAAGTTGAACCTTTAAAACACAGTCAGGAGGCCGAGGGGCATCAAAAACCACAGCAGTGATAGCAGCATGGCTGTTTTGTACAATGTCACTACAATACTACCCTATCTTTTCCAAAAAGCTTAAAAAATTGATTTTTGGGCTGGAGCTACACTTTAAAAAGTACCAGTTCAAAATTACAAACAGATTCTACTTAACAACAAACCTACAGTCCCTGTCTTGTTTGCACCGCCTGTATACTGCTGTTCAAAGTACTGTATATAGGGCCAAATGGGCTGGTAATGACCTGGGGGGAGGGGGCGGGGAAACCCATGCTATTTTTCTCAATGATTTTCATCCATATTGCAGGGACCAGACATCACATTAAAGCCGCAAGCAGTTTTAAATGACTTTTTTCTTATAGTAACACCCAGCAGGTATGATATTTAAAGGATTTTTTTTTTAAAAAAAATTCACTTTAAGCATTATTAAAATCACTGCTCCAGAAAAAACGACTGTTTTTAAAACTTTTTTTTCCATTGATACATGTTCCCTGGGGCAAGACCCGGGTTCTCAAACCCGTTTTACGACAATAACTTGCATATTAGCCTTTAAAATGAGCACTTTTGAATTCGAACGTTCGAGTCCCATTGACATCAATGGGGTTCTAAAGGTTTGCGCGAACGATCGGTCCGTTCGACGGTTCTGGTGCGAACCGAACGGGGGGGTGTTCGGCTCATCCCTAATGATAACTGGTGCCCAAAACTGAACTGCATATCCCAGATGGGGTCTTACTAATGATTTGTACAGTAGCAAAATTATATATCTCTCTCTGGAGTCCATACCTTTTAACAAGAAAGGATTTTGCTTGCTTTGGGAACCACAGCTTGGCATTGCATGCTATTATTAAGCTTATGATCTAAAAGAACACCCAGATCCTTCTCCACTATGGATTCCCCCAGTCAGGCCCGGACTGGCCATAGGGCACACCGGGCATTTGCCCGGTGGGCCGCGGGCCACCACGGGCTACAGGGCCCCATGGTCTTGTGGGGCCAAGGCAATGGAGCTGCTCCTTGAGCCCCCGCCGCTCGCCCGGCCTCTCCGAGGCTGGCCGGCCGCCATTACAGTTCGGCTGTCGGACTGGAGGGCGGAGACTACAGGTCACGTTACCTGTGACCGTGAGGAGGAAGGGGATCTACATGAGACGCGGCCGCCGGTGTTCATGTGAGTGTCTCTATGTGTGCGCCTGGATAGGAGAAGCCGCTGCAGACACAGAAGAATCCATGCCTTTATTTTTCTCCCACAGCCTCTGAATGCCAGCTTCTCACTCTCTCCCTTCTGTGGGCATTCAGAGGCTGTAGGAGAAAAATAAAGAGATGGATTCTTCTGTGTCTGCAGCTGCTTCTCCTATCCAGCCTCTTTCCACTCCTCCCTAGTACTCATAGGCTCCCACCATGCTCTCAGGTGTACCCCCCCTGCTCTCAGGCTCTCCCACTGCTCTCCAGCCCCTCCCAGTGCTCATCAGCCCCCCTGTACTTTCCAGTGCCCAGTGCTCTCCAGCCCTCCCCAGTGCTCTCAGGCCCCCCAGTGCTCTCCAGCCTCCTCCCTGTGCTCATCAGCCCCCCAGTGCTCATCAGCCCCCCAGTGCTCTCTCCCCAGTGCTCTCCAGCCCCCCCAGTGCTCATCAGCCCCCCTGTACTCTCCGTCCCCCAGTGCTCATCAGCCCCCCTGTACTCTCTGGCCCCCCAGTGCTCTCCAGCCCCCCCAGTGCTCCCAGGCCCCCCCTGTGCTCTCCAGCCCTCCGTGCTCTCCAGCCCCCCTGTGCTCATCAACCCCTGTAATCTCTGCCCCCCCAGTGCTCATCAGGCCCCCTGTACTCTCCGGCTCTTAGGCCCCCCAGTGCTCATCAGCCCCCTATACTCTCTGCCCCCCCAGTGCTCTCCAGCCTCCCCCCAGTGCTCTCAGAACCCCCAGTGCTCTCCAGCCCTCCCCCTGTGCTCTCCAGCCCTCTGTGCTCTCCAGCCCCTCCCAGTGCTCTCAGGCCCCCCTGTTCTCATCAACCCCTGTACTCTCCGGCCCCCCTAATGCTCTCCAGCCTCTCCCAGTGCTCTCAGGCCCCCCAGTGCTCATCAGCACCCCTGTACTCTCTGGCCCCCAGTGCTCTCCAGCCCCCCCAGTGCTCTCCAGCCCTCCATACTCTCCAGCCCTCCGTGCTCTCCAGCCCCTCCCAGTGCTCTCCGGCCCCCCTGTGCTCATCAGCTCCATTTTACTCTCCGGCCCCCCAGTACTCTCCAGTCCCTCCCTGTGCTCCGGCCGCCTCTGTGCTCTCCACCCGCCAGTGCTCTTAAGCCCCCCATGCTCTCCAGCCCCCCATGCTCTCCAGCCCCCCTGTGCTCTTCAGCTCCCTGTGCTGTTCAACTTCCATGTTCTCTGCCCCTGCTTGTGCTCTCCAGCCCCCCCCCATGGTCCCCGCCCCCTCAGTGCTCTCCAGCCCCTCTGTGCTCTTCGCCTCCTGTGTTCTCTGCCCCTGCTTGTACTCTCCAGCACCCTTGTGCTCTCCGGCTCCCCCTAGTGCTCTCCACCCGCCATGCTCTTCACCCCCTGTGCTCTCTGGCCCCCTTAGTGCTCTCCACACTCCCCTGTGTTCTCCACCCCCCCACATTCTCCGCCCCCCTTCCCATGCTCTCCGTGCCTCCCGGTAAATTAGCCATGGGCTGCTCAGTCTAAAATGCCCGGGCCTAATTTTTGTCCCAGTTCGGGCCTGCCCCCAGTTGTACTCCCCCTAGTATGTAAGATGCACCCATGCTTTTAGCTCCGAAGTGCATAATTTTACATTTATTACCATTAAACCTCATTTGCCACACAGTTGCAAAAATTAAACAGTGCATTGAGGTCGGCTTGTATTTGGAGACATCCTGTAGAGTAAGATTAAAGTTCTGATTTAAGGAGTGGCTCCTTTAAAACCCTCCCTTGATCATGTGCATGCCCATCTTTCAATGTGGTATTAGTAATATTTTCTCCTGCTATCCTGATAGGAGGCAGAAAGATTTTCTATTGAACAGAAGAAAGTGAAACGGACACAGAACAAATGCATAACTTAAATCTCAAGCCCAAACTATTATCAGAAGGTGAGCACTTAATCCCATACTCAAAAACCTCCAAGATTGTAGCTAGTGAGCCAGAATGGAAACTAATATTTTCTAAACAATTAGTAATGCTGCACTGAACTGAAATCATATTTATACATAATTAGTACACAGACTAAGCATAAATCACTGGAAACATCTTCAGTGCAAAAAGGATCCTTTGTAAACCATGTTCCAGAGCAACGTCATAAAGAATTTATAAGACTTTTTATTAAAAGAACTTGAAACCACATAATCCCTGTATAATTGCATTTATAGACTGTTAAATAATAATGAGAAGGAAATAACATTTTCCAAGTTCCATGGTTAAAAATAACAATGAATACGCATTAATAGTAAGGGCTTTAAGCACACCTTGTTCCCACTAACAACTCAAAAAAGAATAGCTAATACAGAGATTAATACTTGATACATACCTATCTATATCTTTGATCACATCTTTTTATCCCTGCTTGGTGCTGCAGCCTTTGAATTAACCAGGCAGGAATCTTAATTGCCATAGAAAGCCCTCCCTGCTGTCCAAGTCTTAAACATTTACAATATGCCTTCTGTGAATTACAAATTCACTCTTCATTTTTTAGATATGTTGCTATAGCACCAGAAATGTATAGAGGTTACTAGAGAAGTTCATAGCAGCTGACTTTTTAAGAGGAGTGACCAAGGCTGCCCGGTAGACTCATCTACTCATCTAACGACTGGTCAGGTAACATGTCCAAAGTAGATAAAGTATGTTTTCAGGGATTTATTAAATGGCTTTACATAGAGTTTATTATTGGTATTTGCAGTATTTACAGTATACAGCGCCAAGATTTTCCATATATATTTTACATTCACATCAGTCCCTGCCCACAAGGAGTTTAAAGTCTAAAGTCCCTAACACACATTCATACATACACATATTAGGGTCAATTTAGACAGGAGCCAATTAATCACCAACCATGTATTTAGAGTGTGGGAGGAAATGGGAATACACAGGGATAAACCAACACAAGAATACGGTTTGTTGTATATGCTCACAGTATAACTGTGACTGGCATGGTTACTGATATTTTGAAGGTTATTATACTTATGTTCAATAAAGCTGTGGCCTTGCCCTACTTCCAACTTAAAGTGGTCTATGTGTCTTCTTGGGGGGCAAGGTTTTGTGGTGGTTTAAATAAAGGGTGTTAAGACCAGCCTAAGCTGGTCTAAAAGACAAATGCTCCCTTTCATCCCAGCCCTCTTAAACAAAGAAAAAACATGTATTTATGGGTATAAGATTTACCACAATCCCATGTTTTTCTCACACAGTTAGGTGATTCTGTTGAAAATGTACTGTTATATTCAAGCTAAATCATATATTTATATACTATATAACATAATCATGTATTATTTATCTATTTACTGTGAAATTACTGGTTGGAAGTTATAACTTTAAACTTCAGTAATTCGCCCGTCGAGCCACATGCTTGAATACAGATTTTGAAAATATAATAAATTACATTAAAAACAATATATAATAATTATTCATATATCACTTTATGGTAATTAACCCCCTGCCACTCAGTCCAATTCTGACACTTCTCTCCTACATGTAATAATCATATTTTTTTGCTATAAAATTACTCAGAACCCCCAAACATTATATATTTATTGTTTGATCAGACACCCTAGGAAATAAAATGGCGGTCGTTGCAACGTTTTACACTTGTGGGATGGCGCCAAACTTCAGTACTTATAAATCTCGATAGGTGACGTTTTAAAAAATGTTACATTATAGAAACCACCATAGAGAAAAACAAGTTTCTCAATTTTGTGTTGCCAACATCCCAAATAATTGTTTTGAATAGATAACCAAAACAGGAAAAGTATCCCCCAGGACTTTATGGGCGAACTAATTTAATACAATGTATCATAAAAACATTCAAGTTTAATGGTGTACAAGTTTAAAAACATGTTTGTGATGTGACACACATCACTATATTGTACAATGTAGCATATACATAAAATGGTATGCATGAATTCAAATAGGGTATATGATGGGTGCCAGACCCTAAGAAATTTATTGTGCGTGTCAGAGGCAAGGGATGTCAGTTTCTCATGCTTTTTGGGATCTCATGCAGAATCGCTGTGATTCTGCCTGCGATCTCAAATCGCACTGCAATTGCAAAACGCATGTTCGGGCGCCATTCATTTTCAATGACATCTAAAACGATTATCGCAGAAAATCTCATTGTGCGAAGCTTGTCACCCAAAAAGGAGCAAGAGAATCTTTTGAGTGACAAGCTTTGCACATTGCAATTTGTTGCAATTGCCGCCCAATTTGTGTATGATAATTGCGGCAAGGACCGTTGTCATAGGTTAACCTATGAAGCTGACTGATGGTCAGTCGTGCCTACACACCATCGGTTAAAAAAACGATCGTGTCAGAACGTGGTGACGTAAAACACAACGACGTGCTGAAAAAAACAAAATTCAATGCTTCCAAGCATGCGTCGACTTGATTCTGAGCATGCGTGGATTTTTAACCGATGGTTGTGCCTACTAACGATCATTTTTTTCCCATCGGTTAGGATTCCATAGGTTAATTTTAAAGCAAGTTGGCTTTTTTTAACCAATGGTTAAATAACCTATGGGGCCCACACACGATCGGTTTGGACCGATGAAAACGGTCCATCAGACCGTTGTCCTCTGGTTAACCTATCGTGTGTACGAGGCCTTAGTGGAGATATCTGAATGATGCCTGCAGCTACAGGCAGTTCAGCCACTTGATTGTTTTTACAGGCAGCAGAAGGGGACGTCCCTTGTTGTAAACACTGCCGTGTGTTTGGCTAGAAAGCCTGATATCGTTTTTTTTATCTCAGGCTTTCCAGTCTAGAGGAGAGATGTGGGGACTTATAGACCCCACATCTCTCCATAAAGAGGATCTGTCATGCCCTATCCCTATTACAATCTATTATACATCCCTAAAAGTGATAAAAAATAAACAAAAAAACAAAGGGAAAGTGTAAAAATAAAATAATAAAAATAAACAATAATTAAAAAAATTGTGATTAAAAAAATTAAAACAAAAGGAAAGTGTAAAAAAAAAAAAAATGTAAGCGCCTCTGTCCCCTTGTGCTCGCATGCAGAAGCGAACGCATACGTAGGTCGCATCCGCACATGTATCTAATTTTGAGACCCCTGTTGGTGAGGTCAAATCAACGTTTTTTTTTACCACATTGACAACAAATTCAATAGAAGCTGTATGTAATTTTTTTGTCAAACAGAATTTCTAACAGTGAATGTGATTTTCATTCTTTAACCGCTTGCCATCCGGCCGCCAACTATTTACGGCCACAAGGTGGCTCCAATATGCCGGGAGGCCGTCAATATACGGCCTCTGGCCGACCACCGCTGGGGGGTGCGCCCGCTGCACCGGTGGCACGCGCGCGCGCCCGCCGCGTCACACAGGTGACGATGCGCATGCCTGGCGGCCGTGATGTCCGCCAGGCACCAGCAATCGGCAGTCACAGAGCCAGGGATGTGGATCTCTGTGTGTAAACACAGAGATCCACGTCCTGTTAGAGAGAGGAGACCAATGGTGTGTCCCTTGTACATAGGGACAACCATCGGTCACCTCCCCTAGTCAGTCCCCTTCCCCCACAGTAAGAATCACCTAGCAGGGAACATATTTAACCCCTTGATCGCCCCCTAGTGTTAACCTCTTCCCTGCCAGTCACATTTATACAGTTATCAGTGCATTTTTATAGCACTGTTCGCTGTATAAATGTGAATGGTCCCAAAAATGTGTCAAAAGTGTCCGATGTGTCCTCCGTAATATCGCAGTCATGACAAAAATCGCAGATCGCCGCCATTACTAATAAAAATATAATAATAATTAAAAAAAAAGTAATAATTCTATTCCCTATTTTGTAGGTGTTTGCGCAAACCAATCACTATACGCTTATTGCGATTTTTTTTTTTTACCAAAAATATGTAGAAGAATATGTATCGGATGAAACTGAAAAAAAAAAATGTTTTTTTTTTTGTTTTTTTTAAATGGGATATTTATTATAGCAAAAAGTAAAAAATATTGTGTTTTTTTCAAAATTGTCGCTCTATCTTTGTTTACAGCGTAAAAAATAAAAAACCGCAGAGGTGATCAAATACCACCAAAAGAAAGCTCTATTTGTGGGAAAAAAAAGGACGTAAATTTTGTTTGGATGCCACGTCACACGACCGCACAATTGTCATTCAAAGCGTGACAGTGCCGAAAGCGGAAAGCAGTAAGCAAGTGGTTAAAGGCCATTCATTCCAAAATAGAAAGGTAAAAGCAAATAAAAAGTACTTTTGGGCATTTGCCAGTCATCAAATGTACTGTGAAGTTTTATACAAACTTTCGTATTATTGTTGGCTTAAACATTCATAATAAAATTAAGCTAGTGTATGACTATCTTTGGTAAAAATGGAACGCCACTATCAACATAAACACAGAAATAGCCACACAACCTGGTAAATGTAAAGAGAAAATCATGTAAGTTCCTTTTACTTGACACATTAGAAAGTACAGCCTCTACCAATGAATATTATATTTCCAATACAAACCGCCATGGTTAATGATTTCTTGTATCTGGCATCATCATTATATTGACAGGAAATTACAAAAAAAAAAAAAAGCCTGTGGATTGTGATAACTTCCTAAACTCTGATAACGGAACTTGCTCCAGACAGGACCAGTCACCAAACTGAATAACAATAAAAAAAAAAATCCTGTTCCTCTTCATTCGTCTGATTTTATTATAAGACATTTACTAGCTATGGTTGTGCAGTAATTCAGCTAGTGTTTGTATTGCACACTTTGTAATGGTAGTAAAAAGCCCACTTTATATTGGATACATATGGTAAGCAATAAAGGAGCAGTAATGGCTTTACTTACGATGATGTAGCTCCCTTCGAGGCTCCGATAAGAGGAAGGCCCATGCAGGGGGAGATAATGATAGTGATGAAGGTCGATGTTCGTGCTTTTGTCAAGACAACAAAATATCAGATTAAAATCTTTTGGATGGATATCATGATACAGAACAGTCTAAACATCTCCGATAAGTCTCCATGACATTCACCGGCTTAGGTTAAAGGTTCATAGAATCAGAACAATCTCAGTTTATCCTTCATAAAAAGTGAAAATAAACATGTTAACTGTCATTATGTAATAAAGTACAGTAGTAACACTCACTTTTAAGTTTACAATGGCACATCTGTTTTTATTCAATTTTGTAACTCCTTTTGATAGCACTGATTCTGAGCTATTAACCACTTAACCCCCGGACCATATTGCTGCCCAAAGACCAGAGTACTTTTTGCGATTCGGGACTGCGTCGCTTTAACAGACAATTGCGCGGTCGTGCGACGTGGCTCCCAAACAAAATTGGCGTCCTTTTTTTCCCACAAATATAGCTTTCTTTTGGTGGTATTTGATCACCTCTGCGGTTTTTATTTTTTTGCGCTATAAACAAAAATAGAGCGACAATTTTGAAAAAATGAATATTTTTTACTTTTTGCCATAATAAATATCCCCCAAAAATATATAAAAAAACGTTTATTGATTGGTTTGCGCAAAAGTTATAGCGTTTACAAAATAGGGGGTATTTTTATGTCATTTTTATTAATATATTTTTTTTACTAGAAATGGCGGCGATCAGCGATTTTTTTTCGGTATTGCGACATTATGGCGGATACTTCGGACACTTTTGACACATTTTTGGGACCATTGGCATTTTTATAGCGATCAGTGCTATAAAAATGCATTGGATTACTATAAAAATGCCACTGGCAGTGAAGGGGTTAACACTAGGGGGCGGGGAAGGGGTTAAGTATGTCCCTTGTGTGTTCTTACTGTGGGGGGGGTGGATTCACTAGGGGAAACACTGATCCGGTGTTCATACATTGTATGAACAGAAAATCAGCATTTCCCCCGCTGACAGGACCGGGAGCTGTGTGTTTACACACACAGCTCCCGGTCCCCGCTCTGTAACGAGCGATTGCGTGTGCCCGGCGGCGATCGCGCCCCCGCCGGGCACACGCACGGAAGTCGGGGGCGCGCGGGGGGTGCGCGTGCGCCCCTAGTGGCGGCTGAAAGAGCCGACGTAGTATGACGTGCTCTCGCCCAGGAGAGCCAGCTTGCCGACGTAGAATGGCGGTGCGCGGTCGGCAAGCAGTTAAAAAGTAATTTTTCTAACAGACCTTCTTTGTGTTATTGAAAGTATCCTTTTAATACTTTTTAATGAAAAGTTACGAAGGAAAAATTATCAATACGTTAGATCTGCCCCTTATAAAGCATACAGTATTGTCATGAAGTACTCAAAAACAAGATAGAAATAGCTTCTCGTTTTTAAAATGTATTTCACAGTTAGATCAATCCAGGCCCTGGGAAACTTAAAGCTGAACTGTCTCAATCAACATTGACTATTTTTAAAAGAGAAGTATGATTTTTAAATTATTATTATTTCAGGTACTTATATATCGCTGTCAATTTAAGCAGTGCTTTGCATAGACATTGTACATTAACATTGGTCCCTACTCTCAAGGAGCTTACAATCTAAGGTCCCTAACACACATTCATATACTAGGGCCAATTTAGACAGAAGCCAATTAGCCTACTCAGCATGTCTTTGGGGTGTTGGAGGAAAGCGGAGCACCTGGAGGGAACCCATGCAGGCACAGGGAGAATATGCAAACTCCAGGCAGGTAGTGTCGTAGTTGGGATTCGAACCAGCCAGCCTTTTTACTGCTAGGCGAGAGTGCTACCCACTACACATCTGTGCCGCTCATCTTGTTTGCCTAGGTGGATGTAGCATCGGTCCCTCGCTGGATCTAACACTGAGAACCGAGCAATCAAACACGCCCAGTCGCTTTGTTCTCACAGCTCCCTGAGCAGAGAGCATGTGACTGTCAGTCACCACCATCTGCTCTGCCCCCGTGCTCACTGGAGCACTGGGCTGTGAAGGGGAGAGGGGCCGGCTCAGTCTCTCAGTGGCTGAGCCGAGTGTCGGTCCAGGCATGTGGGCAGATCCCGACCACATGGTCGACCACATGGTCGCGATCCTTCCCGTGTTGGTCCAGGCCTGTCACAGGCCTGGACCAGCCCTGTGACATCAGCTGACAGCGGGCTTCGGCTGTGATCCTCAGGAGAAGTACTGCTAAATGAGCTTTGGCTGTACTTCTCGTTTAATCCCTATGCTGCTAGCATTAGTAAATAGATATGAAAGTATATCATATTTATTTGTTTTTTACTTTTTATTTACAGTTACTTCCTGGTTTCCAGCCCTAGGAAAATGTCATACATCCCAGGAGTCTTCAGGAGAGGAGGAGGGGCTTTCTCAGCACAGTGGCAAAGCTACACATTCTTTCACCCGGGGCAAAGACTCCGTTTGGCACCCCCCAGAGAGATCTTCTCCATCCAAACACTCCCAGCCCCCTGCCCAGAGAGATACGTGTGATAAATGTGCATAAGCCATAGGATGGTAATAATAATAAAAGTTTTGGTAATAGTGATTTCAAGCCTCACTTCTGTAGCGGATAATAATGAGTGCCGCCAGGAAAGAAGTGAGCCAAGAAGCTGGTCTTTATTAAGGCCTGCTTCTGTGTGCTATTCTTCCTTTCCGGCAGTGCCCCTCCCAATCCGCTGTGGGGGTGAGGCTTAACATCTCTAGTGCTTTCCTCTGGTGTGGCGGCTAGGGTTGCCATCTTTTCTTCAAGCCAAACCCAAACACTTTAGAGGCACATGCCAATTTTTTTTTTTTTTTTTTTTGTAGCATATGCTATAGGATTGTAAAAGATCTGGCACACTTTTGGGCGCCCCAAGGAGAGAAGCAATGTGGCATGTGTAGCACGCCACAGTGAACAGTGGGTGTGTCGAAATTGCATTAAAATATGGAGGGGCTTAACCAATTGCCAACCACGCTATAGCCGAATGACAGCTACAGCGTGGACAGCTAGTTCTCGGAAGCTGTCATATAACAGCCTCCCGTGATCGTACTCACAGCAGGGTGCTGGCAGCGAGCTTCATGATCAGTGTACAGAGGACACTGCTGATCACAGACTGAGATAAAGAGCCAATCAGTGACTCTTTACTTTCCTGATCAGCTGTGTCCAATCACAGGCGATCATGGATGTAAAAAGAAAGCTGGTTATTGGCACTCCTTTCCTCATGCTGATAGCATGAGGAGAGCAGAAGAGAGACGATAACCGGCTTCTCTTAAAGGGACATATGCACAGATAATCAGGACACTGATTATCAGTGTCCTGATTATCAGTGCGGCCAATCAGTGCCTCCTCATCAGTGTCACCTATCAGTGCTGCCTACCAGTGCCCATCAGTGCCACCTACCAGTTCCGCCTATCAGTTCCCATCAGTGCGGTCTATCAGTGCAGCCTCATCAGTGCCCACCAGTACCACCTCATTAGTGCCCACCAGTGCAGCCTATCAATGCCCACCAGTGCAGCCTCATAAGCGCACATCGCTGAAAAAGGAAAATTACCTGTTTGCAAAAACAAACTATGAAAGTTTTTTTTTTCAAGTTTTTATTTTTTTTAGCAAAAAATAAGGAACCCAGTGGTGATTAATTACCACCAAAAGCAATCTCTATTTGTGTGAAAAAAATGATAAAAAATTTGTTTGGGTACAGTGTTGCATGACCATGTAATTGTCATTCAAATTGTGACAATGCTGAAAGCTGAAAATTGGCATGGTCAGGAAGGAGGTAAAAGTGCACAGTAGGCAAGTGGTTAAAACAGCATGGTTATATAAAAGAAAGAGCATTCTTGTACCCATAAAATATACTAAGATTACTAAAACAAATGTCACTGTAAAACTATGAACTTGGTCTACCTTATAAGTTGACAGTGTCACTCAGTAGATCAGTGAACAGCGTCACTCAGAGCAGTGGACAGTGTGGGGACATCCCCAGTAGGGTAGTGGTTAATGTGCGAACAGTGTCAGTTGGGTAGTGGATGGTGCGTGTCAATATGGCAGTAGGGCAGAGATTGGTGTCAGTAGGGGAGATGTTGGTGTCAGTAGGGCAGTGGATGGTATCAGTATAGCAGTGAATGATGTTAGTAGAGCAGTGACCCCCTGATCTCACTTTTAAGACAGAGAAAGAAATTAAGGACATCGAATCTTCAATTCCTTACTCTGCTGCCTTATCTGAATGAAGGGGAAGTATTCTGTGCCAAGTGGCTTTCCGTTCAGTCACAAACTGAACCATAGTAAATAACCCAGTTTACTATGCTTCAATAATCATTAAACAGAGTCACAGATCAGTGCAGATTCAGAAAAAAAAGGGGACGGTAAATTACATAATTACTGGCCCCTTCCCCTGCTCTCCATCCTGACACATACAGCAGTAGTCAGTGGGAGAGGTGAGGTAGGGGGAGCCAGCAGAGCTGTGGGGGCGGGGGGGGGGGGGAAGGATGGTGGATCCAGGCAGCAGAAAAAGAGGAGGGAAGGGGCTGGGGGGGGCTTTTACTAGAATCAATCACCATCGGCAGTATTTCCTTTGTGCAACCACTGAATCTGGCTTTCAGTGGCTACAGGGTGAAAATATAGCCGATCGTTTCTAGGAAATGCCTCCGCCCCTCCTGTCCAGGTCTGACTTTAAGGTAGAAGGCTGAATCCCCGGGGTCCAGATCCTGGGCTCCCCTGCGATCAGTGGCAGCCAGGGGTATGAATGCAGCTCAACCAGGTCAGTCTAGTCCCAAATCCCAGCTAGTGTCAGCGCTGCAGACAATTTGGCACCCCCCTTGAGTTGGTACCTGGGGCATCTGCCCCCCCCCCCCTTTTCCCCGTTTCAGCCCTGGCTAAGCATACCCTCCTGCCTCAATGGATAAACTAAGGGCAGGTACATGATCAAGGGAGGACTCAAAAGGGGCCACTCCTTAAAGCAGAACTGTACTCTCTCAATGAAAATGTACTTTTTTTAAATCATTATACTGCTAGCATTAGTCTCCAAATTTCTCTTTATTAATCTTTTTCAACATTACATACGTTACAATACAAAAGTACTTAAACCACAGATAAAAAAAAAAAAAAAAACATGTACGGTCTCAATATAACTCCTTCATAAAATTAAACTAATATTTATATTTATTATACTGGGAGATCCACTTACCCTATATACAATATACCTAAACCTATATTCCCTATATTCTTAATCCACTATTTAGGGGAGACAAAGATAAGATAGAGGAGGATAGAGATAAGAGGGAGGGGGACAGAATGGAACCAGAGAAAAAGGAGAAGAAGAAGAGGGAGAGAGGAACACAGGGGAAGAAGAACTCCGTCCCCCTTATTCTCCCCCTCTTATATAAAAGAAGAAAAAAAAACTGAGATCCATCCACACAAAAATGCACGTACATAATGGCAAATGTCCTTTAAAAGCCAATGTAGGTATTTGCGAAGGAGAAGAAGAGAAAAAAAAAAAAATTAATAAAGGGGGGAAGAGGATGTAAGATCACCCTACTCCCTTCTTCCCACGATCCCAGTAGAGGTTCATAGTGCAAATGTGCAAATCTAATTTCTAGTGAAATATATGTAAAAAAAAAAAAAAAAGTGATATATAGATTATATATATATTACTTTAAGAAGGCTTCCCACTCGAAGCCTATATATGTGGAGAAAAAAAAACTAAAGAAAGAAAGGGAAAAATAATAAATCCCTTTATGGATTCACCGTGCCAGTGTTCCAATCTAACATCTAATTATAAATATATATATATATATATATATATATATATATATATATATATATATATATATATATATATATATATATATATATATATATATATATATATATATATAAAAAAGGGGGGGTGAAAGGTGAGAGAGGGGAAATATATGCCCCTCAGAATTCCTAGTGCAGGTATATAAATAAAAAATTATATGAAAAGGAGGGGAGAAGAGGATAAAGGACGCCCTACTTCCTGGTCCTTCCCCATTCCCTATAGGGATTCATAGTGCTGGTGTGCAATTCTAGTTCCTAGTGGTTGATTAATATGTATATATATATATATATATATATATATATATATATATGTGAAAACACAAAAGAAAAAAAAAGAGGAGGGGGGAAGGGAAATGTAGTCCCATAGGGCAGTGGTCCCCAACCTTTTTGGCACCGGGGGACTGGCTGCGTGGAGGAAAATTTTGCCAAGGCCCGGTTGGGGATGGCATGCGGGGGGTAAGCGATTTTTCGCGGGCAATTTGTCAGCGCATTATTTCTATTTATTGTAGTAATAAATAAAGTTAAACCCACCATAATGCAGAATCAGTGGGAGCTTTGAGCGTGTCACTTGCCATGCTGCCTGCCACCAGATGCGGATTGTCACTTGCCATGCTGCCTGCCACCAGATGTGGATTGTCACTTGCCATGCTGCCTGCCACCAGATGCGGATTGTCACTTGCCATGCTGCCTGCCACCAGATGCGGATTGTCACTTGCCATGCTGCCTGCCACCAGATGCGGATTGTCACTTGCCATGCTGCCTGCCACCAGATGCGGATTGTCACTTGCCATGCTGCCTGCCACCAGATGTGGTAAGGCCCCAACAGATGAAGCTAGTGCCCCCACTAGGCCCTGCTCATACTCATCCTGTCACTGGTAGTGTTGTCATACTCTGGGCTCCCCCATTAACAGTACTGTCATCTGCCCCTATTTAAATCATAACCCCAAATTACAGTCCTCAGTCCCCCCCACACATTACAGTACTCAGCCTTCCCCCCCCCCACACACATTACAGTCCTTAGCCTCCCCCCCCAAACATTACAGTCCTCAGTCCCCCCCACACATTACAGTCCTCAGCCTTTCCCCCCCAAACATTACAGTCCTCAGCCTTCCCCCCCACACACATTACAGTCCTCAGCCTTCCCCCCCCCAAACATTACAGTCCTCAGCCTTCCCCCCCACACATTACAGTCCTCAGCCTCCCCCCCCCAAACATTACAGTCCTCAGCCTTCCCCCCCACACACATTACAGTCCTCAGCCTTCCCCCCCCAAACATTACAGTCCTCAGCCTTCCCCCCACACACACATTACAGTCCTCAGCCTTCCCCACCAAACATTACAGTCCTCAGCCTCCCCCCCCACACATTACAGTCCTCAGTTCCGTCCCCCACACATTACAGTCCTCAGTTCCATCCCCCACACATTACAGTCCTCAGTTCCATCCCCCACACATTACAGTCCGTAGTTCCGTCCCCCACACATTACAGTCCTCAGTTCCGTCCCCCACACATTACAGTCCTCAGTTTTGTCCCCCACACATTACAGTCCTCAGTTCCGTCCCCCACACATTACAGTCCTCAGTTCCGTCCCCCACACATTACAGTCCTCAGTTTTGTCCCCCACACATTACAGTCCTCAGTTCCGTCCCCCACACTCAGAGACAGATTGGAGGGAGGCACACACAGCATGAGGAGAAAAGTTGCAGGGAGGCGGGACAGTTCTGGATGGAGGGCCGAGGTAACAAACAGGTGATTGGCTGCTAGAATGAAGGACAGTCCTAGCAGCCAATCACCTGTTTGATAACCTCGGGCAGCTCCGCCCTCCACCCAGAATTGTTCCACCTCCCGCTGTCGGCTCTATGAGGATTACAGAGCGACTCAGGAGGAGGAAAAGTCTAATTGCGGTCTGAATGGCAGAGTGCCGCGGTCCGCATGTGGGGCTCTCTCATGCCGCCTGCTCGCGGCCCGGCTGCAGAAGTGACGACCCCTGCCATAGGGGATTCATAGTGTAAATGTGCAAATCTAACTTCTTGTGTTAAGTAAAAAAAAAAGGGGGGTGAAGAGGAGAAGGAAAAGGGAAATAAAATAGAGGGGGGATGGAGGAACAAATCCCTCCTACTCCCCCTTTCCTCGACCCCCCACCTCATCCATATAAACCTCTGATTCCCTAAATTCCCTCCATCAACTCCAGATCTTATCATATCTTGGCCTGCATTTATTATGGATTGACAGCAACTCCCCCATCACTCTAATTCTATCTATCTCTCTTAACCATTCTCCCATTGATGGAGCTTTTTTTTTCTCTCCAATTCCTTGGAATTAATGCTTTAGCTCCATTCAATAGGTCAATGGGACCAGAGACCTTCTATATTTTTTCCTTGTCATCCCCATGTTATGAAACAGGCAATACCAGGGATCTTGTTTCACCTCCAATCCACTTATCTTCTTTATCATACCTAATATCTCTCCCCAGTATACCTGTATCAGGGGACAGTACCACCATATATGGGCATGTGTTCCTCCATCCCACACTCTCTCCAGCATAGGGGTGATATCTCACTATTTTTTCTTTGGAGTTTCGTTGGAACATAATACCATTAAGTAAGGACTGGAGCTTATACAGTAGTTCATCTATTTTACTTTTGCATCTATTGATGTAGAATGGACAAAGTATAAAACTTGTCTCTTATCCTCAGATATAGTTTGATTTAATTCTAATTCCCAGCTTTCTAATATTTTCAATGTCTCATACCCTCTTATGGGTATCAATACCCTATATATATTCCATATCCCCTGTGTTCCTATTCCACCCCGCACTATAAGTTTTTCCCATGGATTCAGTTCATTTATAGCTCGCAGAGGTTTCGGTAGTGTACAAAGTGTTGAACTTGTCTGTACCTGTACCATGGGATTATTCCATATTTTTCTTGTAATTCTAGCATAGAATACAAAATATTGCCTTTCATTAAATCCTTCAATTTTAATGTGTCCGAGGTTGACCACTTCAGATACACACCACCTCCCTTTCCTGGTGGGAAGTAGTCTGTTTCATGTAAGGGGCAACAGCGGATTATTGTAGGGCCATTTTTTTCTTTTACATACTCTGTCCCATATTTTAAAGTTTTTTGTTTGTTATTGATGGTGTCTCTTGAGATAAGCCTCTACATTGCTTTGGGACCCATATTCTCTTTCCAAGATCCTTTTTGCTTAGGCTTTCTTCTACTTCTACCCACTTTTTTTTCTCCCTCCTCCTGGAACCAGTCAGTTGTCCTCTTTATTACAGCTGCCTCATAGTATCTTTTAAAGTCTGGTAGATATACTCCTCCCTCCTGTCTAGGTCTAGTCAGAGTCTCAACTGATATACAGGTTTTTTTCTTTCCATATGAACCTCTTTATTATCTTCCCCATAATTTTAAAATAAGTATCTGTAATTTTTAAACCTGAGTGTTTGAAAAATATACAAAGCTTTAGGTAATATCATCATCTTAATAATGTTTATTCTGCCCCATCATGATACTTTATCTGTCAAGTACCCCTTTAGTTCTAAATTTAAATTTATTTAATAAGGGAATGTAGTTATCTTCATATAAATATCTTTCTTTATTGGACAGGAGTATCCCTAAATACTTCATCCCCTTCTGTTTCCATGTAAATGGTTAAAGGACCGCAAGATACCTGCGTTCTTTCGGACTCAAAGATATACTCAGTATCTCAGTTTTTACTTTAAAGCGGGAGTTCACCCTCAAATTTTTTTTTAACCTTAGATTGATGCTCATTTTGTCTAGGGGAATCAGCTATTTTTTTTTTAAATCGAAGCTGTACTTACCGTTTTAAAAAGCGATCTTCTCCGCCGCTTCCGGGTATGGTCTTCGGGACTAGGCGTTCCTATTTTGATTGACAGTCTTCCGACAGGCTTCCGACGGTCGCATCCATCGCGTCACGAGTAGTTTCGGAAAACGCCCAGTCCCGCAGCCCATACCCGGAAGTGGCGGAGAAGATCGCTCTCTAAAACGGTAAGTACAGCTTCGATTTTAAAAAAACTAGCCGATTCCCCTAGACAAAATGAGCATCAATCTAAGGTTAAAAATTGTCATATCCGGGTGAACCTCCACTTTAAGTAATTTTTAGATTTGAAATCTCACTATATTTTTCATATTCGACTATGATCTTTGGTAATGTTTGCCTAGGATTTGATACATAGAGCATTATGTCGTCCGCAAACTCAGAGATCTTATGTTCCCTCCCACCCACCTTCATCCCCTCTATCTCCTGATTAGTTTGTATTGTTGCTAATAATGGCTCTAAAGAAAGGACAAACAGAAGGGGCGAAAGCGAGCATCCCTGGCGGGTAAAATTAAAAAGTGGGAAAGTATCCGAAAGGGTACCATTCACCCGCACCTGAGCTGAGGGTTTTGAATACAATGCCCCTATCCACCTAAGCATATTCGGGCCTAATGCTATGTGTCTCAGTGTTAATAGCATAAATTCCCAGTCCAGCCTGTCAAACGCCTTTTCGGCGTCTAATGACAGAAACACCACTGGTTCATTACTCTTTTTAGCTTTTTGTATCAAAAATCGCGCTCTTAGGACGTAATCCATCGTTTCCTTCCTAGGTACGAACCCTGCCTGATCGTTTTCTATCAACCCTGACATGAAAGGTCTTATTTTCTCTGCCAGGATTTTCGCATAGACCTTTATGTCAACGTTAATCAAAGATATAGGCCTATAACTAGCACATAATGAAGGATCTTTATCTCCCTTCCCTATAAGAGTTATGTGGGCTCCCAAAGCTTCCTCACGCATTATCATGCCTCCCCCTATGGAGTTCATATACTCCTGGAAGAACGGTATAAGGGTTTCCCCATATCTCTTGTAGTATAGTGAGATATACCCATCTGGGCCAGGACTCTTTCCCATTTTGATGTTTTTAATTATTAGGCTTATTTCCTCTCTTAATATTTCCTTCTCTAAATTAATAATTGCTTCTTCTGCCATTTCCAGGATCTTGGCCCTTTCTAAATATTGTTTAATTTTACTGCTAGCATTAGTAAATAGATAGGTAAGTATATTATATTTGCTTGTTTTAAACTTTCTTTAAATTTATTCAGTTACTTCCTGGTTGCCAGGCCTCGGCAAATGATATTATACATTCCAGGTAGGGTGACCATGTGTCCCGGATTGCCCGGGACAGTCCCGCATTTTGCAGGTCTGTCCCGGGCTCATTCATTCCAGGACAATACAGTATCCCAGAATGAAACAGACACAGTCACCTCTCCGGGCCAATCTGATGCCCCCAAAAAAGGCGGCCACATCACTGCTTTACTCACTGACAGTACTTGTCCTAGCCGGGAATGCCTGGTGGAGTGCAATCCCGCCCCCTGCTTGTTATTGGCGAAATCATAAATCCCTCCTCTTGTGTCCAATCACTGTACTGTGATTCGTTACAGCGCAAGCTGATTTTTGGGAAGGGAGGGTGTCCCTGAATAGTAGTTTGGAAATGTGGTCTCCCTAATTCCAGGAGTCTTCAGGGGGGAAGAAGGGGGTTTCTAAGCTAAGCACACCTCCCTGCCTGCATGCCTGAGCTAAGGGCAGAAGGATTCTCAGGAAGTAAATGCTACATGAATCACCTGCCCTTACCCAGAAATACTAGGCGGGTGTTTTTCAAAAGGATTTCTCAGCAAAATAAAGCATGGAGACATGGATGGATTGCTGAATTTGCTTTAAATATTAACCACTTGTCCTCCGGAAGGTTTACCCCGCTCCATGACCAGGCCATTTTTTGCGATACTGCATTATTTTAACTGACAATAGCACGATTGTGCGACGCTGTACCAAAATAAAACTGATGTCCTTTTTTTCCCACAAATAGAGCTTTCTTTTGGGGGTATTTGATCACCACTGTGGTTTTAATTGTTTGCGCTATAAACAAAAAAAAGACCAACAATTTTGGAACAATATTTTTGACTTTCTGCTATAAAACATATCCAATATTTAAAAAAAAAAACAAAACAAATTCTTCATCAATTTAGGCCAATATGTATTCTGCTCCATATTTTTGGTAAAACAATCCCAAGAGTATATTGATTGGTTTGCGCAAATGTTATAGCATTTACAAACGTTGGGATATTTTTATGCAATTTGATTTTTTTCCTAAAACAATGAGCTGTAACACAGCTTTGGTCATAATTAAGGTTTTTTCTTGATTTTCACAATCAATTTTCCTTGACATATCAAATTCCGTGTATCAAGCAAACACAGTGGCCCAGATTCAAGTAGAATCGCGCAATATTTGCGTGGGCAAAGAGCAAATTTTTTTCTCTGCGCCCACGCAAATATTGCGCTTTGCCCGCGATTCACGGAGCAGTTGCTCCGTAAATTGCGCGGGCAATATGCTAAGCAGCCGGGCGCAAGGCTGCCTAATGTAAATGATCCCGCCGGGGGCGGGAATCATTTAAATTAGGCGCGCTCCCGCGCCGAGCGAACAGCGCATGCTCCGTCGGGAAACTTTCCCGACGTGCATTGCGGCAAATGACGTCGCAAGGTAAGTCCAGCGCCATTCACGGTTCACTTACGTAAACGACGTGAAATTTGAACGTCGCGAGCGGGAGGCGCAGCTATACTTTAGCATTGGCTGCGCCTGCTATTAACAGGAGCAGCCTTATGCTAAAGGCGCCGTACGGAAACTCCGTACCTTGCGTGAGAAGGGCCCGCGCAACTTTTGTGAATCGGTGGTAGTATGCAATTTGCATACTACACGCCGATCACAAAGGCCGCGCCCCCAGCGGCCAACGCAAGAATGCAGCCTGGGATGTGAAGGCATAAGGAGGCTTATGTTTGTCACATCCTAGGCTGCATTCGGTGTAACGAGGTTCCTGAATCAGGAGCACTCGTTACACCGGAGCAAGTAAGCCCTTGCGCCGCGCAACCTATGGTTGTGCGGGCGCAAGTGCTTCTTGAATCTGGGCCAGTATTACACATCAGAGTCACATTGCTCTTTTAAAAGAACATGGCAACAGTTAGCCAGGGGCAGAGGAAGGACGTATTGCTCATGAACCTATGACGTATAAATGAATATGAAGAAAGTGAAAAGTCTTTTGTTGCAGTCTCTTACATCATCAGGGTTTATCCTTAAAATATCAAGCAGTCAATTAGGGGGCAACTAAACCACATCACCTCCGGAAGATTTACTTCCCCTTCCCGACCAGGCTATTCTTTGCAACACTGAACTTTAACTGACAATTTTGTGGTCATGCGACACTTGTTTTATTGTCACTCTGATGTACCAATAAACGACACTTCAAGGATTTCAGGGATGACTGCTCTTTCTACTGTTCATGCGATGTTGTACCCAAATAAAATCATCGCTTTTTTTCCCCCCACAAATATAGCTTCCTTTTGGTGGTATTTAATCACATCTGCATTTTTTTTTTTACTTTCTGCTATAAAACATATTCAATGAAAACATTTTAAAAAATCAAATTTCTTCATCAATTTAGGTCAACATGTATTCTGCTACACATTTTTGCTAAATAAAATCCCAATAAGCGTATATTAATTGGTTTGCCTTAAAGTTACAGCGTGTACAAACATTTTTTTTTACTATTAATGGCGGCGGTCAGTGATTTATATCGGAACTGCAACATTGTGGCAGACAAATTGGACACTGTCACACTTTTGGGGACCAGTGAAACCAATACAGTGATCAGTGCTAAAAAATATGCACTGTCACTCTACTAATGTCACTGGCAAGGAAGGGGTTAACATCAGGGGCGATCAAAGGGTTAAACGTGTTTCTAGGGTGTTCTAACTGTGGTGGGGTTCTTTAACTGTGGGAAGACAGAAATCTGTATGCCTGCTTAGCAGAAACACAGGATCTCTGTCTTCCCTACTAACAGACTGAGGATCTGCTTTGTTTACATGACAGGACAGGACGCCATTTTGCCTCTGACGGGAATGATCAGTGGGTCCAATCACAGCAGGAGCAGGTCGCTGACCCGGGAAATGCGAAAACACGTATCTGTACATGAATTTGCATAGCGGAGCCACAACCCTGCAGTAAATATATGTGGGGTGGTCGGCAAGAAGTTAAAAATGAATTAAATAGCTTTTTGTTGGTTTGTGGTGCTCACACGCAGTCTTTTTCCATTTTAAAAACAACCGATTTTTACTTAAAGTGGTAGTATACTCTGTACTACCACTTTCACTTACAGGTAAGCCTATAATAAGGCTTACCTGTAGGTATAAAAAATATCTCCTAAACCTGTACGGTTTAGGAGATATTCCCCTCGCAATGCGCCGCTGACTGCAGCGGTGCATGCGCAGCGGGGATCTTCGGCTAAAGGCCCAGCACCCGCCGGACCTTGCCGAACAGAAGTCTCCCACGCGCATGCGTGGGAGTGACGTCATCGCCGCTCCAGCCAATCCCAGCGCTGGAGCGGCGATACCCGGAAGACATGCCAAGGAAAGATGACATCACCCTCGGCGTGGACCAGGTAAGTCTGCAGAAGCGTATTGCGGGCGGTATTAACCCTTTTTCGTCTGCTAGCGGGGGTTAAAACCGCACCGCTAGCACCCGAATATCGCGGTAAATACGACCGTATAACGGCGCTAAAAATAGCGCGGCTATAACGTCATCGCACCTCCGCTGCCCAATGTGAAAGCACCCTTATTGAGTGTTTTTCATGATGATAATTTTACTTTCCTAGGACTGGAACACAAGCAATAGGGTTACTAAATGAAGAAAAGTGGTGGCAGCATGGTGTGTATACTTGCCAACATCCTTATCTACAAATTCTCTGTGGTAATTTGCCATGGACTTTTAAGGCAATATTATGTGAACCATATTATTCTAATCATCAATCTTTTATTACGGTGTTTAAAAATATAACAATGTGGTTGGCTGGTACATCATGCATATACTGTGCATAACAACAAGACTTATTTAAAAAAAAAATATATATATATATATATATATATATATATATATATATATATATATATTATTTTTAAAAAGATTCATGTAGCATTGCAGAGCAGAGTGGAAGCTTTCCCTTTTCATGTACTCCGTCTTTCCTGTTTTTCAAAATAAATTTAGGAGAAACTGGAAAACGTCTAAAAAGGAGGCGAGAGCTCCACTTTCTGGCTCGATATAAGAATATAGGGCCAGATTCAGGTACAGCTGGCGTATCTGTGCGGCGGTGTAACGTATCCGATTTACGTTACGCCGCCGCAAGTTTTTCAGGCAAGTGCTTTATTCACAAAGCACTTGCCTGTAAAGTTGCGGCGGCGTAGCGTAAATCACCCGGCGGAATTCAAATTCGGCGGGTAGGGGGCGTGTATCATTTAAATGAAGCGCGTCCCCGCGTCGAACGAAGTGTGCATGCGCCGTCCCTAAAATATTCCAGTGTGCATTGCTCCAAATGACGTCGCAAGGACGTCATTGGTTTCGACGTGAACGTAAATGACGTCCAGCCCCATTCACGGACGACTTACGCAAACGACGTAACTTTTTAAAATTTCGACGCGGGAACGACGGCCATACTTAACATTGGCTGCGCCTCATATAGCAGGGGCAACTATACGCCGGGAAAAGCCTAACGTAAATGTCGTAACTTTACTGCGTCGGCCGTGCGTACGTTTGGGAATTCGCGTATCTAGCTAATTTGCATACTCGACGCGGAAATCGACGGAAGCGCCACCTAGCGGGGAAAAAAAATGCAGTTTAGATCCGACGGCGTAAGAGACTTACGCCTGTCGGATCTAAAGGATATCTATGCGTAACTGATTCTAAGAATCAGTCGCATAGATACGACGGGCCAGATTTGGACTTACGGCTGCGCCGTCGTAAGTCCTTTCTGAATCTGGCCCTCAATGTTCACGTGCAATATTTCCAGACTAAAAAACACACGCTTGTTTTTTTTTTTATCCCTAGGCCATAAGAAAAAGAAAAAGAAAATATATACAACAACACTATACATTACCTTTGTAATTGTAGGTATTTATGTTTTAATTGCACAGAAGGATATGTAATTAATAGAGTGTGTACCTTTCTAAGTCACGGTACTATACTTGACCTTTCCACCTCTGGCACAGATATTTTTACTGTAAGGCAATCGGAAGTTATTCCAGTCAAAGAAAAGTTAGTCATGGGCTGAAAAAATACATTAAATGTAAAATGACTTTCTCACCTATTATGCCATGCAGTCCAGGTTTCAACATAGCATGTGGTGAAATTAATATTTGTACACTGTCTGTCTGTTAAATTAAAGAGAATCTGTCATGAAGGACAAAATCTGAGAATCTGTCATGAACCACCACTGCTGCAAATCACGAGTAATTTTATTTATTTATTTTTTTGGTGGGGGGGGGGTTTAATATAATTTTTATTTATTTTTTTACCTAATTTCTATCACCCGCCCGCCCACAGGCCACAGTGCATTTCAGGCTGCAGCCTGGGTATGCGCAACATCCGACCTCCTCCAGGCTCCTCCTCCTCCCGCCCGAGCAGCCCGACTGCCTGCCTGTGCCCGGACCAGGGAAGGAACCAAGAAGAAAAGACCAGCGCTGGCTGAAGTCCGCTTCACCAGACCAGAGTGACAGTCCAGATTAAAAGGTTAGCAAAGCAAATGAAACTGGTGATGATCAGGTGACAAATGGCAGCTTCTGATGGGGCACAGTGTCACAGTCGCAGCAATTGATGGGCACACTCACACTGGCACTGGCAGCATTTGATCATGGGGCACAGTAGCGGCAATTGATTGGCACACTGACACTCTGATGGGGCACAGTAGCGGCAATTGATTGGCACACTGGCACTCTGATGGGGCACAGTAGCGGCAATTTATTGGCACACTGGCACTCTGATGGGGCACAGTGGCGGCAATTGATGGGCACACTCACACTGGCACTGGCAGTATTTGATCATGGGGTATTGCTGGGCATGTGGAGCGGAGGTGCAGTGTGATGATATTGTTATTGTACAGTATTGCTGGGCATGTGGAGTGTGATGATGATGATATTGTACAGTATTGCTGGGCTGCCCACCAGAAATACTGTACAATATCATTCATCACACTCCACCTCCACATGCCCAGCAATACTGTACAATATCATTACACTCCAACGTGATTGCATTGTAGAATATAAAAAAAAAAAGTCAGTTACTTTGCTGAGTAACTAATTACTTTGACAATGAAGTAACTGAGTCACTAACTCAATTACTTTTTCGGACAAGTAATTTGTAACTGTAACTAATTACTTTTTTAAAGAAAGATGAGCAACACTGGTCAGGAGTAATTCTTGACCATTCCTCTTTACAGAACTGTTTCAGTTCAGCAATATTCTTGGGATGTCTGGTGTGAATCGGTTTCTTGAGGTCATGCCACAGCATCTCAATCGAGTTGAGGTCAGGACTCTGACTGGGCCAATCCAGAAGGCATATTCTCTTCTGTTTAGGCCATTCTGTTGTTGATTTACTTCTATGCTTTGGGTCATTGTCTTGTTACAACACCCATCTTCTGTTGAGCTTCAGCTGGTGGACAGATGGCCTTAAATTCTCCTGCAAAATGTCTTGATAAACTTGGGATTTTATTTTTCCTTTGATGATAGGATTTTTCTTCACCTCAATGAGCAGTCTGCGCTGTGCTCTTGCAGTCATCTTTACAGGACAGTCTAGGGAGAGTAGCAGCAGTCCTGAACTTTCTCCATTCATACACAATTTGTCTTACCGTGGACTGATGAACAGCAAGGCTTTTGGAGATACTTTTATAACCCTGCCCCGCTTTATGCAAGTCAACAATTCTTAATCGTATGTCTTCTGAGAGCTCTTTTGTGCGAGGCATCATTCACATCAGGCAATGCTTCTTGTGAAAAGCAAACCCAGAACTGGTGTGTGTTTTTTATAGGGCAGGGCAGCTGTAACCAACACCTCCAATCTCATCTCATTGATTGGACTGCAGTTGGCTGACACCTCCCTCCATTTAGCTCTTGGAGATGTCATTAGTCTAGGGGTTCACATACCTTTTCCACCTGCACTGTGAATGTTTACATGGTGTGTTCAATAAAAACATGGTAACATTTAATTATTTGTGTGTTATTAGTTTAAGCAGACTGTGATTGTCTATTGTTATGACTTAGATGAAGATCAGCACTAATCTTATGCTGACTGAGTAATCAATGTAAGTACAGAGGAAGTGGTAGTAACATTATTAATAACATTAATATACAGTGCTTATCCTGTGCTGGTAACTGAGTGATCAGTGTAGGTACAGAGGAAGTGGTGACATTATTAATAGCAAAGTACAGTATATCTAAACCCAAGATCAAAAACATAATGTTTTGCAGTTTACCAGTCCTTAGTTATGGTGGGTGTACTGGCTTTCTTTATTCAGGTTAGGTACATTTTCTGCAAACGCAGAAAATGACTTGTTGACCATGATAGAAATCCAGTAACTTTCTCTGCACCCAAAGTGGTATTAAATCCAAAGGCCAACTTTTATTGCAGTTTTTCAATTTTTTACATCTGGTGACTGCGTTAGTCTTCTTTTTAGACATTCTTTCTTATATCTTCACCTGATGATCTGGCCAGTAAGTCTGTTGTTTTTCAACAGAATTAGCTGTCCTGCAGTTGTAACAGTTAGGAGGTTGAGACAAACCACGTACTACTGACAGGGGTGCTTACAATGGTGGTCATTTATTTATTTACGTAAAACCTTTCTCCCAAAGGGAAAAATGTTTTTGTAACTGCTTAAAAACTGTGAGCTAGGGTTTGGCTTAAATTAGTGTATCTAAATCTTCTACTACCCTTCCCCCAGACTGACAATGCTGCTGTTCAAAGGTGTTTCTGTTGCTCCTTCATCCAGAGTGCAGGCACTCTAATACAGGAGTGTTACTGGCCAGATCACCAGGTAAAAACAGAGGGGAGGAAGCCTATAAACGAAAACAAATGTAGCCACCGCATCTAATGCTTAGTAAGCCAGGCACGTTGCTAGGTGGCAAAAAGACCAGGGGCTTCAGCCCGAAGACCAAGACCGGGGGGGACGGGGGTGTGGTGTATGTGGGCTGGGGGGAGGTGGGGTTGTGTGACTTACCAGTGCCATCAATGCTGACCACTAAACTCACCTGCCCGACACACTGACCATTACACTGACCTGCCTGACCTACATACATACGCTGACCTGCCTGACCTACATACACTGACCTACATACATTGACCTGCCTGACCTACACACATACACTGACCTGCCTGACCTACATACACTGACCTGCCTGACCTACATACACTGACCTGACCTACATACACTGACATGACCTACATACACTCACTGACCTACATACAATGACATGACCTACATACACTCACTGACCTGCATACACTAACATGACCTACATACACTCACTTACCTACATACACTGACACGACCTACATACACTGACCTGACCTATATACACACTCACTGACCTACCTCAGCTCAGCCGTGGTGTGCGGTGCCGGCATGCCCAATGCCCATCCTGATCATCATAGAGATGCAGCCAGAGGAGGAGCCGAGGAGGGGAGAGACACCGAGCACTGAGTGGGGAGCGGGTATGTGGCACGGCGGCGGCATTGTAATTCCCGCCTTCTGGAGCTTACAGCGCCTATGATGGACGTCACATGTCCCGCAGTCCCGGCATTGGACCAGTGGGACATCATAGGCGCTGCAGGCTCCAGAAGGCGGGACCTGCTATGTCTCTCGGCCACACTCGGCCACACTCAGGATCAGAATGGTCCCTGATCATCGGTGCTCTGGGCTAACAATTAAATACTGCATGCCTGAGACTCAGGCTTTTCGGGGACCCATTCGGGGCTCCCGCCCCCCATTCCCCCCCTAACGACGCCACTGTAGTAAGCTGCAATATGTTTGGTTTTGGGTTTAATACCACTATATCAATGTTTTCAGCTTTCTCAGCTATCTTCTGTGAACTTTAAGACAACACCCCTTTCTGTGGTAGAGATAAGGAGGAGGTATTTTTACAGTCCAAATCAGAAGAAAAGGTGACAATGCTGATAATCCATAGATGCTCCATAGATACTGTCATGGACCTTGAGATATTAAAGTGTTTCTACTTGACATCTGTTACACAGGAGAGGGACATTCAATGCAAGGCTTTTGAAATGCTAAGTGGAACCAGCTTGTGAAATACCTTTTATTGTGTTCTGCAGGTTAAGAGCGGGTGTCGGAGACAGTCTGTCTGGCTAGAATTAGGGATTGAAGGTTAATTGAATCTATTATGTATGTTTGAAGATGTATGTGTTTACGCTAAGGGACTTTGTATTGTTCTAAAGGTCAGAAGCCTGTCAGCTGTATTGAATTAGCATTCTATTGTCTAAAAGGAATGTAACCTCTCAGAGATAGTAATTAAGTAGACCGGGTTATTGTGTACATTGATTACCCCCTGGGGCTTCTGTCTCAATACACAAGTCTTTCTATACAAGCTATTGGACCAAATCCTGTTGACTATTTCAAGTCCTCATTTGCATGGTCAAGGAGGACCTGAGTGAAGACTGCATACTTTACAATTGACCAATAGGAAAGCGGTTGTTGGGAGTGGGATGTTCCAAAATTCTGTATAAAAGTGTGCTGTGTACTTGAAAATAAAGAGTCCTGTTTGAACTTACATACAGCCTGCCTGGTGTTTGTTCTTAATGGGTCTGAACGGCACATAGCTGTAGTTCGGACCCCGGAACCTTGGATGACTGGACCATCAGACGCTGCAATCTGCAAGCTGACTCACTGGTAGCAGAGGAGTGTCGGGAGAGCAGGACCTGGGCGAGCAAGGGGTCTCGTCACAGATACAAAGCAGTGAGGAGCGTTGTTATCCTAGGACAGGAAATGTGCTACTCAGTGGTGGTGCATCCATAGAGGTCGCAGGAGCGCCGCCCCCTCTCTCCTGCACTTGTCTATCACCAATAGATAGATTCATGCATTGCATGAATCTATCTATTGTTGCCGCTACCGGCCCCTATTCAGGTGTCGGGCGGCTGGCATCTGAATTACACCGGCGGGGGTGTTTTTGGAAGTGCCTGATTAGAGCCGTCCGGAAGAGAATGGGAGAAGACATGGAGGACTCAGAGCTTGGAGGACGGTGCCAAGACAGGTAAGTGCTGGGTGGGGGGATGGGGACACTGGCAGCATTTGATGGGGCACACTGGTGGCAATTGATGGGGCACACTGGTGGCAATTGATGGCCACACTGGTGGCAATTGATGGGGCACACTGGCGGCAATTGATGGATCACACTGGCAGCAATTGTTTGGGCACAGTGGTGGCAATTGATGGGCACAGTGGCGGCAATTGTATTTATAATCTTTATTTATACATTTTACACAAAACAATATGAATATTACAATATCTAACATCACCCATTACCCACCCATTAATCATTTTGATACCTGTATGGATCTAGTCTCGTCTAATAGCATAGCTGTTAATTAAAAAAAATCCCCTTATAGTTTATCACACCCATAGCAATACATTGCACTCATAATTCCATATGTCCTAACATGCCGACTACACAACACACACACAAAAAGAAAAGGAAAAGCGGAGGGGGAGTTCCCTGGTATGAAACGCTACAAGTATGTTGATATTAGTGTGGAGGCTCTAAACTCTACCCATTGCTGCCATGTCTTTAGAGTTTGTTCTTTAAGGCCCGCTTCTGATTCTATCGCCATCTCCAGAGTTTGCATTTCACTCATTTCGCATATCCATTCTCCAATTGAGAGCAACCCTGTTTTCTTCCAGTTCCGAGCTATGACATATGCTACCAGCATATGTCTTAAAATACCCCTTTTTATGTTTTTTTTATGGATCCCGGAATCAGAGACAGGAGAGAAATTAGTACCCCTGGTTGAATATTAATCCCTGTGATTTTATGATATATATCATAAATCTTAGTCCAGAACATCAACGCTTCTAGTAGTACCATATATGAGACATTGCACCTTTTGCATTATGACATCTCCAGCATGTCTCATCATTTTCACTATAAATTGTATGAATATCTACTGGACAGGAGAAGACATGGAGGGCTTAGAGCATGGAGGACAGCGCAGAGACAGGTAAGTGCTATGGGGGGGGGGGGCACACTGGCAGCATTTGATGGGGTACACTGGTGGTAATTGATAGGGCACACTGGCAGCAATTGATGGGGCACACTGGCAGAAATTGATTGGGCACAGTGGTGGCAATTGATTGGGCACAGTGGTGGCAATTGATGGGTACAATGGCAGCAATTGATGGATACAGTAGCTGCATTTGATGGCACAGTGGTGGAAACGTATGGGTACAGTGGCTGTGCTTGATGGACACAGTGGCTACGCTTGATGTTTTTTTTCTAGTTTGTTTGCACCCCCCAAACATTTTGAGCACGAGCCGCCACTGGTGCTACTGGTAAAAAGAAACACAAAAAGCCTAAAAGAAAGAAAAATGCAGCCACCACTTCCAAGGACTGGTAATTTGTAATATATTACATTTTTGTTTTTGTGTTTAAATACAGTTTAAAATACAACGTTGTCCTGTTGACTGAGTGGTCAATGTAAGTGCAAAGGAGTAGATAGTGTACATACTTATGGTGCTACAGCAGAGCCATGGGTTTGTATTTCACTTTCCACAACTTCTATAGCTTGATTTTACTTTGACTTCATGTTTTGTCCATGACTCTTATCACAGTTCTCTTTTTTTTTTGTGTGTGACTTTATCACTTTCTCTCTCTTCTTTCTCTCTCATCATCCTTTCCACTTTTTCACATTTCGGCTATGTGACGGTAGTGGAAGATATCCCCGTCAAAGTCTTCCCTTCTTCCCATAAAAGCAAATCACCCAGTATTCCAGGAGTAGAATTCCCTGGGATGGCCCAATAATCCACACAGGAGCCAAGGTTAATGCTGGAACAAGACAGATTTTAATGGTTTCTTCTCAGCTTTATATACAGTACCAGGCATTAAAGCAACAATGAGATCTCCACCCCCCTAATCACACTAAGGCTATTTACTACAACATTCTAGACAGGTCGGCACCGGCCTATAATTATCATGTCTAATCACTGCACATTCCTTAATTAATGGCATCAAACAAACCACCTTCACACACTGAGTTTCCTAGGCAGACGTTTCGTCTCCGCATGCCGCTTGACACCTATTCACACCTCTGAGCCTCAATAGGTTTTAGACAGTGTTATCACACAATTAAAGGCCTTTCAAAGGCTAGCCTTATTTAACATATTAACAGTCTTCACAGAGAGATGAGTCACACATGAAATTACCTTTTCATCTAACACACAGCATTAAACTAGCAGGGAGAGAATTAGACTGAAGCATATTTGATATTTGCATAAAAGTCCGTCACAGGCTATTCATTCTATTATCTTATATCCTACTGATCCTCTTCCTATTTTTTTTTTTTTTTTTTTTACAGTTTTTATGTATTCCAATGAGAACACAATAGATCAGTGAGATCCAAAAAACATAAAAGAAAAATGTACATTTTGACTATGTACACAGTTTTGTACAACTCAATATTTAGCAGTCTGATAAAGAACAATACTAGACATTATAATTAAAGTGGTTGTAAGACCACTCCACTAAAAAAACAAAACAAAAGGAAAACCTGCAAGACAAAGGCGTATTGAGCTAGTATGCATATCATACTAGCTCATTATGAAGTACTCATCTTAGATCGAAGCCCCCGCAGCAGTCCCCGTACACTGGTCCAGCCAGCGACATCGCTCCCGGTGTCATTTACGGGTATTGCAGCCTCTGGGAAATGTGATTGGCCGAAGCTGCTATGACATCACTCTCGCGCATGTGTGAGGGAGCCGCCGGTAACGGCGCATCAGCTGAAACCTTCCTGTCTGTTGACAGCCACCGCCATCCAAACCGATCCTGTCCACCAAAAACAGACAGATGGGGAATCTATTCCCCATCTGTCTGGCGGATCGGAGGATAGCAGTCTGATGTAAATGGATAGGAGGTCAGTTTCCATCCAATTGCCCCATAGAGGAGAGCGGGCTGTGTCCCTGTTTCCCCGCTGAGCATGCAGACCTTTTACCAGAGCCTGCCAATGTGAAAGGGCTCTTACTAATGGTTTTTATTTAATACATTTTTTTACAACTTTATTTTGTTCTATACAGGTACAATTTTTTTATAAATATTATTATTATTTTTGTATTTTTTATTTGGGGGGGGGGGGGCGTTGGAGAGACATTAGGGGTCTAAACAGCCCTCTGTCTCTTTTTAGTTCCTTTCTCTGCACTGTTGATGAATAAGATAGGAGTCTGTATAGAGACTCCAATTCATTCATAAAATAAAAAATAGTAAACAGTATTTACTATATTTCATTCACAGACTGACAAATAATAAACACAGTTTACTATGTGTCAGTAATTCATGAATACAGAAACGATCAGTAATGTGATCGCTGTCTGTATTCTTTCAGGAAAGGAAGGGGACCTCCCCGCTCTCCATCCATCCAGCGGCTTTCTGCTCTAGCAGCGCCTCCAGCCAGCGGATGGGGGCGGTGGGAGAGCTGGCAAGCTGCTGCATAGAGCAGACCCCCCTCTTCATCCATCCAGATCTCTTGCATTAGCAGCAACTGCAGCCAGTGGGAGGGGGAGGTGGGACAGATGGCCATCAGCTGCATGGAGCAGCAGGAGCGTAAGGTGGGAGAGCCGGCCAGCTGTTGCATGAAGTAGCCCCCCGCTCTCCATCCATCCAGATCTCCCACACTACCATTGGCTGCAGCTGATGGGTAGGGGAGGTGGCAGAGCTCGCCAACAGCTGCATGGAGCAGCGGAAGGGGGGATTGGAGAGCCGGCTAGTAGCTGCATGGAGCAGCAGAAGGGGGGTAGGAAAGCCGGTCAGTAGCTTCATGGAGCAGCGGAAGGGGGGTAGGAGAGTCGGCCAGTAGCTGCATAGTGAAGCCCTCCCCACTCTCCATCCATCCATATCTCCCACACTAGCAGCGGCTGCAGCCGGCGGGAGGGGGAGATGGAAGAGCCAGCAGCTGCTGCATGGAGGGGGTGCCTTGCAATCAGGGAGGTGGGGAAAACTGAAGAGGGGGGTCGAAGCAGTGCAGGGGGGATCTATTTGGCCTAACAGAACCCTCTGTGACTGCCCTGCAGCTCCCAAAATCAGCGGGAGGGCAGAGGAGGGAATCTGTCAGCTGCAGGGCATCGGGTTTGCGAGGGGGGGTCAGTGCAGCAGGGTGAAGTGGCAGGAAGAGGGAGCCTGTGGGCAGCAACCTCCGTGTACCCGCTAAATGCCCGCTTCTTCTCCTTTCCCTCCCGAAGACATTCAGCGGCTGCAGGAGGAAAATAGAGAGCATTGGTTCCTCTATATGCAGCTCATGCTGTCTCCCTATCCCTGTCCTACTGCGCCGGTCCCCTGTGTCCTTCCCCCCCCCCCTTTGTCAGGATGAAGAGCAGAGAAGGGCAGAGAAGAACAAAAGACTTCCTGTCCCACTTTCTCCTTCCGCCCAGAGACTACTTAGGCGATACGTCATATCACCTAAGGCGGCCCCTCCCTGTAGGCGATCGTCTGGGACACGTGACAGGTCCTAGGCCATCGCCTGTCCAATCAGGTAGCGCAGCGCCGCTCGCGCATGCGAAGTGAGTGCCCGGCCATTGAGCTGAAAGCTGTCACGGCCGGGTGCCCACAGTTAGGATGGAGGCGCCGGCGGAAAGGGGGGGAGAGGAGCGGAGCTCCAGGCGTTGCGTCGCTAGACAGTGGAGCAGGTAAGTGTATGTTTATTAAAAGCCAGCAGCTACACTTTTTGTAGCTGCTGACTTTTAATAAACATAAAAAAAGTCTGGAACTCCACTTTAATGATTTAACAAATAAATTAAAATTTGGTGGCCCCTGGCTGTACTAATAGGCTACATTCATAACTGATCACTGTCATTACTGTTGAATATTGCATATTCTTAAATGTACAGCAGTGTGTGGAACAAAAACATATTTTTATGAAATACATTTTCAAACTAGCCTATTGGAAAATAAAACTGATTTTGTTTGTGCAATAAAAAACTATTGCACAGAACAGGTCAGAAGAGTAAGGAAGAGTAGCAGACTCATCATGTAGTCAGTACAGAAAAAGTACAAGTTAAAACGAGAACTGACATAAGGAAGTTATGGGAAATTGTTGAGCAAGGTGGGGCTTTTGAGGAAAGACAGAGCATATATAAAGCCTCACATTCTATAAAATCCCAGTCTCAGATCAGAGCCTGATCCTGCAACTGGTGAGTAGTCTGCAAAACAATGCTGCATACACCTAGTATAAATTATATAATACAGTTGAGACATTTGTAATCATCTTTCTGGATCTTCTAGATTATTCAGAAAGCAGTTATGGGATCTCTTATTTTGCTAAAGTTTCTTAGTACTTCTGAAATATTTTTACTGCTATCAGGGTCGACATGTATAGTGCATTGTTCTATTCTTGCTAGAGTGTAGTGTAGTTATTAACTTGTGATATATAACAATTGAATAATGTTATACATTGTGTTAACTGGTCAGTAGAGTTTGTTGTATTCAAAATGTTAATTTCCAACTTTGGAGTTTCCAAGTCACATTGAGGATATGAAGGATAATTACCTACAACCTACCTACCTACCTACCTACTTACTATGACTTCTTTTTACTAAACTTTTTTTGTAGTCCCCCTTTTTTTTCCCTGTTTATTCTCACAAAGTAAAGCAGGTCAGATGCAGCCTTAGAACTGCCACCTACATTGTATCATTGAGAAGTGCAGTTCTATGATTGGTGAATGTTTTCAATGCAGGAAAACACCTGTGAATACAAACTTTATACAGTCATATACAGCAATCATTTACGCAGTTATCATATTTGTGAGGTTTATTATCACAGTCCAAAGCCATAATTGGCAAGCTGATAAAATCTGCAACTCGGTAAACACTCTTTGAAGGTTAATAAATGCTCAATAATTATGATTTATCAGAGGCGTTGCTAGGGGGTGCGGTCCGCACCGGGTGACACCCGCTAGAGGGGTAACACCATCCCGTTTTTTTTTTTAGCTGACATGCCCAGCCTGCCCCGTGCAATCCCAGCCTGCCCTGTACCATCCCAGCCTGCCCTGTACCACCCCAGCCTGCCCTGTACCACCAAAACAGCACTATACCACCCCAGCCTGCCCTGTACCCCCCCAAACAGCCCTGTACCACCCCAGCCTGCCCTGTACCACCCAGCCTGCCCTGTACCACCCCAGCCTGCCCTGTACCACCCCAAACTTTCCCATGCCACCACAACTTGCCCTGTGCCACCCTAACTTGCCCTGTACCACCCCAATCTGCCCTATGCCACCATAACTTGCCCTATACCACCCCAACCTGCCCAATGCCACCCTAACTTGCCCTGTACCACCCCAACCTTTCCCATGCCATCCCAACTTGCCCTATGCCACCCTAATTTGCACTATACCACCCCAACCTGCCCTGTACAACCCTAACTTGCCCTATACTACCCCAACCTGCCCTATGCAACCCTAACTTGCCCTATACCACCCCAAACTACCCTATATCACCCCAACATGCCCTATACCACCTTAGCCTGTCCTATACCACCCCACTACACCAACCTGCCACTATACTGCCCTATAATATCATTTACAGGGGCTGGTTTGGGGTGCGCCCCGTGCCCGTGCGCTGCCTGCTTGGTGCCTAGACAGAGGGGGGGAGGAAACACCATGTTTTACCGCACCGGGTGACACCAACCCTAGTGACGCCACTGGATTTATGCTGAAGCCATCCATTGGTACATTCACCAGGTGGTAACAAAGCTGATAATATGTACAAAATGTGTGTGAAAATATCAACCTATATCTATATGCATGAACTTGCAACCTTTTATTCCTTAAAGCTTGCTAATGGACGTATTCTCTAATTAAGTGCAAATTGTCATTTTCACAGAATTCACATTTTATGTTTTTAGTCACATACTGTGTAGGTGTGCCCCAAATAACCAACATCCAAGCCAGCAATGGAATTTTTGTTGAGAGTTGAGAACCACTGATCTATGGGCTGCTTAAGTGTGCAGCAATCTTAGGTTTCTCTAGTGAGGTTAACGAGACCCATATTAACCACTCTAGCTGCATTTTGTGAATTAATGAAGTGCACAGTCTCAAGAGGATGTGTAAGCATCCAGGTACTAGTAATTAGATGCAGATAACAGATTGATAAGATATTTCTATGATGCGTCAGTTGTGCTAGACATGGTGACTCTATGTTGTGTAATATGTATCATGATCTGGATTCTATGATCATTTTGGTGCTGTAAAGTTTAACCAAAGTTTAACCACTTAAGACCCGGACCTTTAGGCAGCTAAAGGACCTGGCTAGTTTTTGCGATTCGGCACTGCGTCGCTTTAACTGACAATTGCGTGGGCGTGGCTCTCAAACAAAATTGGCGTTTCTATTTTTCCCACAAATAGAGCTTTCTTTTGGTGGTATTTGATCACCTCTGCGGTTTTTATTTTTTACGCTATAAACAAAAATAGAGCGACAATTTTGAAAACATTTTTACTTTTTGCTATAATAAATATCCCCCAAAAATTTATAAAAATGTAATTTGTTTCCTCAGTTTAGGCCGATACGTATTCTTCTACCTATTTTTGGTAAAAAAAATCACAATAAGTGTTTATCGATTTGGTTTGCGCAAAATTTATAGCGTTTACAAAATAGGGGATAGTTTTATTGCATTTTTATTAATTTTTTTTTTACTACTAATGGCGGCAATCAGCGATTTTTTTTTTTCGTGACTGCGACATTATGGTGGACACTTCGGACAATTTTGACACATTTTTGGGACCATTGTCATTTTCACAGCAAACAATGCATTAAAAATGCATTGTTTACTGTGAAAATGACAATTGCAGTTTGGGAGTTAACCACAAGGTGGCGCTGAAGGGGTTAAGTGTGACCTCAATTGTGTTTCTAACTGTAGGGGTGTGTGGCTGTAGGTGTGACATCATACACACAACTCTCCCCGTTCTTCAGCTCAGGGGACCGATCGCAGGACTCCAGCGGCGATCGGGTCACGGAGCTTCGGATCGGATCATGGGCCCGCGACTGGGCACTTAAAGAGGACGTACCTGTACGTGCTTGTGCCCAGCCGTGCCATTCTGCTGACGTATATGTGCAGGAGGCGGTCCTTAAGTGGTTAAAGCAATCATTTGGGAGTCAAAGAGATTAAGAGCTGAAAAGCAATGACCAAGACCTGTCATAGTAAACAATCAAAACACAATTTATTGCACCCAAACAATTATCCATGAACATGCTCCTATTTAAAACCTGTAGGTTTTCTAAGGACACAATTTTTTTTGCTTGACATGAATAATGGGCGGCACAGTGGTGTGGTGGGTAGCACTCTTACCTAGCAGTAATAAGGGGCGCTGGTTCAAATCCCAACCACTACACTACGTGTCTAGAGTTTGCATGTTTTCCCTGTGCCTGCGTCGGTTTCCCCGGGTACTCTGGTTTCCTCCCTCACTCTAAAGCATGGGTCTTCAAACTATGGAACTACAATTCCCATCATGCCTATGTGTTACAATGCCTCATGGGATGTGTAGTTCTACAACAGCTGGAGGACCGTAGTTTGATGATCCCTGCTCTAAAGACATGCTGGTAGTTTAATTGGCTCCACGAGGGTAGGGACTGATGTAAATGTACATTGTATATGTAAAGCGCTGCGTAAATTGACGGCACTATATAAGTACCTATAATAATGGATAAAAAAAGATGTATGTCACTTTTTTTTCCCAGCTCCCTGAATGTGTTCATATTGCATGTTTTCTTGCCAATGAAAATGAATGTTGAGGCACAGCAACATTCTTGTACAGTGTGTTAATATAAGCTACAACACGCACCTACAAGCATAAATATGATCTTACACCTAAATCTTTACTGAAGGTTAACACACACTTAACCTAATTGGAAAATTTCAATTACAGAACAAACATTTTGGTGACAAAGTGTTGAAGTTATTAAAAGTTACACAATAGTACATCAATATGTTAGTACCTGCTAGAACACTTATAGCTAGATTCAGAAAGACCGCCTTAACTTTGCGGCGGCGTAGTGTATCGTGTTTACACTACGCCGCCATAAGTTAGCGAGGCAAGTACATGATTCACAAAGTACTTGCCTGCTAAGTTATGGCGGCGTAGCGTAAATGCGGCGGGCGTAAGCGCGCCTAATTCAAATTCGGCTGAGGGGGCGTGTTTTATGTCAATATGGGTTGACCTGATGTGATTGACATTTTTAGGAACGGCGCATGCGCCGTCCGTGTACATATCCCAGTGTGCATTGCGGCAAAGTACGCCGCAAGGACCTATTGGTTTTAACGTGGACGTAAATTACGTCCAGCCCTATTCACGGACGACTTACGCAAACAACGTAAAATTTTCAAATTTCAACGCGGGAACAACGGCCATACTTACCATTATGAGTCCAGCTATTTGATGGAATAACTATACACCTGAAAATGCCTTACGTAAACGGCGTATCTGTACAGCGTCGGCCGGGCGTACGTTCGTGAATCAGCGTATCTAGTGATTTACATATTCTACGCCGACCGCAATGGAAGCGCCACCTAGCGGCCAGCCTAAAAATTACACTTTAGGATATGACGGTGTAAGACACTTACGCCGCTCGTATCTTAGCCTAATTTAAGCGTATCTGGTTACCAGAATATGCTTAAATTTGCATCGGCGCAGATTCAGACTTAGGCTGGCGTATCTACTGATACGCCAGCCTAAGTCTATCTGAATCTGCCTATTCGTACTTTTTAATACGATTTTTAGAATGTTAAAGCACTAGCACTGTGAACAGGTGATATGAAGGCCCACAATGAGTTGTTGAGACTTGAGAACTAGGGCGCTAATTGTTCTTGGTGAACAGGACGAGTGTTCACTATGCAATGGCAGTATTCAGAAAGGAGTCTGTGGGCAAGTTTTGAGTCTTCTAAATATAGTTTATGAGATATTATCTAATACAGGTTCGGTTGTAATTTAATTCAAGAGGTGTTGCCGTAGTTTCAGATAAATTTAGACAGTCTCCTGTGACACACGATTATTACAAAAATTTTAATGATTTAATAATGCTTTCTATCTTGTGTTACATCATCAGATCAAGAGAAATGCCTGACTACTTAGAGCTAATCATACAACGTACTGTATCTAAAATATCTACTCGTTTTACAGCTTTATGTTTAAAGCTGTAAAATGGAAATAAGAAAAGTTTATGTAATTTGCTTATATAGCACTGAACAAATTACAATCTCCTTAGGTTCATGGGACCACCACATCAGTTGCCAGAATGTATCAGTTTGTTAGGAACATGAGAATTTTTTTTTTTTTTTATGTTTTTTTGTCCTCAGTATAAATTGGTCTTTATGTATGAAAGTCACAAAGTGGGAATGAGAAAATTGCTTAGGTTCAGTTCATGAACAGTTTCCTGAATCTCATGCGAAATTAGAACACTTTGTGGGCAACCCCTATTGAATGACCCACCTGGACATCCAATCATTTCAATGGATAGCTCGCTAAAAGGATACGTAAATATGTCATAAGCGTTTAACAACCTTTTGTCTGCAATCAATTGTCATATGTTGAAGACAATTTGCACCTTTTGACTTTGTTACGTAATATGACTTTACCAGCAAATACCTTACTAGTTACTTAGGTCCTCTCTGCTCAGAGTGGATCAAAAACGGATCAATCAGTGGTCATGTGATTTCTTAGTTCTCTTAGAGCTGGCAGGGGACAGCTGCAGCATCACACCTCTGCTACAGCCATAAAAGTGAAAACTATTTAATTTTTTTTTGTTATTTCCCCCACTTCTCCTTTAATACATTTTTGCATACCAAAGTCAAGACTCCAGTTTATAATGGCAATCAGCAATGACTCCTAACTTCTCTACATCAAACTTTTAGAAGGGGGTATGTTTGATAAGCACCACTTGAAGGCATAGTGGTTTTGGCTAGTGAGTCTCACTATTGTATAGAAAAAACACAGCATGTGTGTAAGACAGGAAAACCTGTCCTGTGCCTAAATACTGTCAGCTTGCAAAATGTTAATAGTTTGGGTAAGAGTAATGCATAGGCTTCTAGCAGAGTCTGTAGTTATTGATGTAAAATACTGGAAATTGTAATCCTAAACTACTAAATTGAACAGACACTTGGTAAGACTATAGGAAACTTGAATTGCACATGGTAACATTTGAAACAACCTAAAACAATAGTAATGACTTATTATATAAGCATGTTTTTGCCAAAGAATTTGGCTAAGAAAGTGTTCTGAATATTAAGATTAACATCCTATTAAAATTGACTCCTTTTTCTTTTTATTATTTAGGTAAACCTGTGGTTATAAGAAAATTGCCACCATGAATGACTCTGATTCCAATTTTTCCTGCTACCATCCATCCATTGTGGAGTATCGTTATTTTGCTGTGACATGGGGTATTATTGTGACTTTGGTGGGGACACTTGGCAATGTGCTGACAGTAATTGCGTTTGCACTAGACAAAAAGCTACAAACTCGCTTCAACCTACTCATCGTCAATCTGACTTTGGCTGACATCTTGTACTGCTTATTTTTGCAGCCTTTTTCAGTAGACTCATACCTCCACCTTTACTGGAGAAGCGGAGCCACCTTCTGCAGGGTCTTTGGAATGTTATTGTTTGTATCCAATTCCGTATCCATTCTGAACTTGTGTCTTATTGCTGTTAGTCGGTACATCCTCATTACTAACAACAAACTGTTTGATCGAATATTTTCCAGACTGGGCACAACTCTTATACTGCTGTGCACATGGGTGATTGGGTTTGCAAGTTTTGCCCCACTTTGGCCAGTCTTCGTCTTAGTGCCCAAGGTCTGCACCTGCAGCTTTCATCGTATAAGGGGCAGGCCTTACACCACCATATTGATGGTATTTTACTTTGTGGTGGGCCTAGGATGTGTTGGGGTCTTTTACTACCTGATTCATCGTAAAGTAAAATCTGCTGCCAAGGCTCTTGACCAGTACAAGCTCGGCAATGCCAAGAAGGTGAAATCAAGTGATTCTGGATTGAACTCAGGTGTGGTCGGCAAGTTTCATGACCTAGAAGACAGTGGAGTGGACACTGCAGCATCTAGCGAGGTAATCTCAGAACATCTTCCATCCTCAAGGGCTACTGACACCTCAAGTTCTTCTGATTATGTGAAATCAGTACCTGCATCACAGCCAAAAGACACTGGGTCAGATTTCAAAAAGGTCACCCGTATGTGTTTTGTTGTCTTTCTCTTTTTTGTTATCAGCTATATTCCATTTATGCTGCTTAACATTTTTGATGCCAAAAACAAAGCACCGCAAGTGCTTCACATGATTGCTGCAAACCTGACATGGTTAAATAGCTGCATCAACCCCATACTCTACGCAGCCATGAATCGCCAGTTCCGTGATGCTTACAAAAGAGTTTTGTTACTTGTCATTAACAAATTCAGAAGAACGTGAGAAATACAGGAGCTTTTTAAAGACTGGACCTTTCACTGTTTATTATGGAAACACAATTGTATGAACTCAATATAAAGCACAAATTTCATGATTTCTTTTCCCATTCCCACTATGGGACAAACATGAATATATAAAAAATATTTCTTTAACTTTTTTCTGCCAGTATTAGGAGTGATTTTTTTTTTAATATGAAGTATGGATGTCTGTCTTTTTTTTATTTTTATTTTATCGCTGTACAGTTATTTAAATAATATTCTCAACATATTTATGTAGACCTATACCGCATTATAAAAATCAGGCAGACAAAACAAAATACAGGAATGTGATTCTGACATTCTAAATCATGACTATTTTCAGCTTCTACTATGAGATTTACTAAATGGCATAGTTTATAGTGGTCTGCCAGTTTTGGGCATTAATATTAGAACAGGTTTAAGGCAAAATCACATGGTCCCATTATTTGGCTAATTTCAGATTGGCAACAAGGTATTAAAGGATGTACTAAGCTGAACATTCAATTCATTGTCTGGTAGATACCCCAAATACACCACATTCACAGACCTCGAGACCTATGCCACATGCCATAGGACACATGATGGCGAAAAGAGTGCTGTACACTTGATACTTTAAATATTTTTAAGCCACATATACTGTCTGTCTGATTATTTATTGCTGGCATATGTTTTGGACATGGATAAGCACTATATTTATTTTGTTTTGCTTTGTGCACTTATGTATATAAAATAAGCTATAAGGGTGCTGTATGTATATATTGTAATAAAGGTTTTTATTCTTATCACCTGTACTTTGTTTTTGTTTTTTTGGGCATTGTGATCATTCTCCAAGGACAATGAGAAATGTAATCATATAGCAGTTGGTACATTAATTGGAAAGTAAGAATATATATTGGCAATGAAGTTCAATTGAATGTGTAGTCAACGTTAAAATACGCTTGTGTGTGGATGGTCTTAACAGCCAGAAAAATTGGGAATTTGGTTTAACTTTTTTTTTATTTAATTTTTTTTAAATCCAGACACCCCTATCGCAGAGGAAAACAAGGTTGTTTTCTCTACTGCAGTTAAAGCAATAGAGTGTAGCACAAGACCACCCCAGACTGTGATTGGATAATGAAGGGGCACCTGTATGCTCTCCCATCCTATCAGCTGGCTTGTGTAGAAAATCTGATTGATTTACAACAATGCCCTGCTAAAAACAACAAAATACATTTCAAGTTTTTTTGTTTTGTTTTTAACCACTTCCTTACTGGGCACTTAAACCCCCTTCCTGCCCAGAGCACTTTTTGCGATTCGGCACTGCGTCGCTTTAACTGACAATTGCACGGTCGTGCGACGTGGCTCCCAAACAAAATTGACGACCTTTTTTTTCCACAAATGGAGCTTTCTTTTGGTGGTATTTGATCACCTCTGCGTTTTTTATTTTTTGCGCTATAAACAAAAATAGGGTGCAATGTTTAGGCTGGCCGCTAGGTGGCGCTTCCATTGAGTTTGGCATAACATATGTAAATAACTAGATACGCCTATTCACGAACGTACGTGCGCCTGTCGCAGTAAAGATACGCCGTTTCCGTAAGATATACGCCGCCTAAAGATAAACATGCCCCCTATGTTAGGTATGGCCGTCGTTCCCGTGTTGAAATTTGAAAATTTTACATCGTTTGCGTAAGTCGTCCGTGAATAGGGCTGGACGTAATTTACGTCCACGTCGAAACCAATACGTCATTGTGGAGTACTTTGCCGCAATGCACACTGGGATATGTACACGGACGGGGCATGCGCCATTCGTAAAAAACGTCAATCACGTCAGGTCACCCCCCATTAACATAAAACACGTCCCTTCAGCCTAATTTGAATTAGGCGCACTTACGCCGGCCCCATTTACGCTACACCGCCGTAAGTTAGGAGGCAAGTACTTTGTGAATACAGTACTTGCCTATCTAACTTATGGCGGCGTATCGTAAATACGATACGCTATGCCGCCTTAAAGATGCGGCGGTCTTTATGAATCCAGCTACTGGTGTCAATTATGTATTAAACATCTGCCTTAACTTCGGCTTTAAAGTAGACCTCTGCTGAACATTACTTATTCAGTTTTGTGGGGTATAAATTAGGGAATCTTACTTTTGAAAGCTGTGAATATCTGACAAGCTGAAACAAACCTGCTATTTTCATTACGATGGTGTATTTCTTGTGAGCATCTAGGGAAATCAGAGAGGTTTGTTTGATAGTCTTGTTGATGCTGTGTTTCTTAAGGCCCGTACACACGATCGGATATTCTGACAACAATTGTCCGACGGACGTGTTTTGTAGGATAATTCGACCATCTGTATGCTCCTTCGGACAATTGTTGTCGGAATTCCGACAACAAATGTTGGCTGTGCATGCTCTCAAATTGTCCGATAACTGTGTTCTGTCAGATTATCCGATTGTGTGTACACAAGTCAGTCGGACTAAAATCAAGTCCAAACCAATGCTAACCATCAGACAACATTAACAGAAGTTGCCCAAAGGGTGGCGCTAAAGAGCAGAAAAACCACAAAGTTTTGTGAATGTTGGCTGAAAATGTTCTGCCGTGTGTATGCAGAACAAGTTCACGGACAACGCCCTTCGGACAAGAATCAACGGATTTGTCCGATCGTGTGTAGGAGGCTTAACAGTCAAGAATACATTTTTAATAAATAGTAATATTAGTATTATGTAAAATAATAGTAATAGTGATGTCCCATAGAACCTTGCAATATTTATTTCACATATTTAACCACTTAAAGCGGATGTGCCATGGGAACAAAATATTAAAAGTCAGCAGCTACAAATACTGCAGCTGCTGACTTTTAATATTAGGACACTTACCTGTCCTGGAGTCCAGCGCCGATCGCAGCAGAGCACGAGCGATCGCTCGTCACTCTGCTGCTCCCCCCGCCATCCACGCTGAGGGAACCAGGAAGTGAAGCGCTGCGGCTTCACTGCCCGGTTCCCTACGGCGCATGCGCGAGTCGCGCTGCGCCCGCCGATTGGCTCACACGCTGTGTGCTGGGAGCCGAGTGTTCCCAGCACACAACGGGCGACAGACGGGATGTGACGGAATGCCCGTCTTTCGCCCGTATCGTGTGGCCGGAAGTGGGTGCAAATACCTGTCTTTAGACAGGTGTCTGCACCCCCCTCCCCCCTGAAAGGTGTCAAATGTGACACCGGAGGGGGGGAGGGTTCCGATCAGCGGGACTCCACTTTAGGGTGGAGGACCGCTTTAAGCCCGGACCATTTTGCTGGTCAAAGACCAGACCACTTTTTGCGTTTCGCCACTACATCACTTTAACTGAAAATTGCGTGGTCATGCGACAAGGATCCCAAACAAAATTTATTTTGGTGGTATTTGACCACCTCTGCGTTTTTTATTTTTTGCGCTATAAACAAAAATAGAGCGACAATTTTGAAAAAAATTCAATATTTTTTTAGTTTTTGCTATAATAAATATCCCCCCAAAAATATATAAACCTTTTTTTTCCTCAGTTTAGGCCGATGCATATTCGACATATTTTTGGTAAAAAAAATCGCAATAAGCGTTTATTGATCGGTTTGCGCAAAAGTTATAGTGTCTACAAAATAGGGGATAGTAATGGCGGCTATCAGCTTTTTTTTTTTCTATAATTATCGTGACTGTGACATTATGGCAGACACATCGGACACTTTTGACACATTTTTTACAGCAATCAGTGCTATTAAAATGCACTGATTACTGTGAAAATGGCAGTGAAGAGGTTAACCACTAGGTGGCGTTGTAGGGGTTAAGTGCGCCCTAGTGAGTGCTTCTAACTGTAGGGGGGGGGGATGGGCTGTGTGTGATCATCGCTTCCGATTCCTGTCAGTAGGAAGACTGGGGAAATGCTTGTTTACATAAGGATTTCCTCCCTTCTTCCTTACCATGACACGATCGCGGGTATGCCCGCTGACATAGTACGCGGGACCCGCGATCGGAGTCACTGAGCTTGCGGCGGCGCTAGTGCGCGCTTTGCTGGCGGTGCACGCGTGTCCACAATGACGCTTCTTAAAGGGGACGTATATGTACGTCCTTTTGCCTCCCCGTGCCATTCTGCCAACGTATATCTGCGTGCGGCAGTCGGTATGTGGTTAAAGAGTATTTCAATATTGTACAAACAATATATAACTGTTACTGCCACAGAGTTGTTAATCCTTTACTTGTCTATAAGTATATTTGTTTGGAAACATTAAAGTGGTTCCAAAGGCAAAAGATTGTTTACCTTAATGCATTCTATGCATTAAGATATAAAAAAAACTTCCAATGCATGTTCCCCAAGCCATGGGCTCTTGCTACTGTCAGTCAAATCCTGAAAAGCGCCCCCTCAGCAGTCGGCTTGAGAAAAGGAATTTCTGAGAGAAATGGTGGGGGAATCTAAACTAGATGGTAAGGGATCGCTCTGTGCAATTCCACTGGGCAGAGCAGGTACATATAACATTTGTTTTTTTATGCAAAAAATAAGCTTTACAGTCACTTTGAACATACAAATAGGGATTTGTAGGAAACATGTGAACAGAGGGAAAACAGTAAATTTTATGTTGGAAGTGTACAAGGTAAAACCACTGTGCTGCAAGGTAAGTGAGTGTATCCCCCTAATCCACCAAATTGCTCACAATCTATATGGACTTTTTTTGATGTGTCTTTTTTTCAACCTGACTGTGAGGTCACCTGAGGTCAGGTGATAGATGCACTCTGTTGGAGTCAGGAGTGGACCCTAGGACAGACTTCTGCAGATGGAACTCTGGGAGGTTCAGGAAGGCAGGTCCACTGGAGCACCAACACGGATCCCACTGGGAGCTAGAGCATAGATGCCCCAGGGTGCGGAGTCTAAGAGCCAGCAGGCATTCACCAGAGCCTCTAGTAGTGAGGATGGACTGTGCTGCAACTGGCTCCAGGTCGTGGCCCCCAGGGTCTCCCAACTCACGCTCATGGTGGACTACAGGGAGGTAGAGTGGAAGCAGCAGACTGTGACAACAAAGCATAGTCAGGAGATAGCCAAAAGTCGGGGCGACAAGCAGGTAAGGATAGTCAGGAGATAGCCAAAAGTCGGGGCGACAAGAAGGTAAGGATAGTCGAGAACAAGCCAAGATAGATAACTGGAATCAGACGTAGAAGACACAGCAAGTCACACACGAAAAGCTAAACACACAATATTGATCAGCAGGGCTGGCTTGCAGTGCACAGGTTAATATAGAGTTCTCTGATAGGGGCTGGGGTGGAGCCATGCTTTAAGGAGAGATTACTTAAGCAACCAGGTGCTGAACACATGGAGGAGAGGTAAGCTGACAGACAAACATTACTGCATATCCATGACACTAACTATGTAACCATATACCTACCAAAAACTGTTGAGAAAAATGCCAAACTCGGCATGTTAAAGGTAATAATAATCCTTTATTTGAAACATGCTGGCATTGTACAGAATGGACAGAAGGTGTTGTGGTGTATTACTTGTCTTTAAACATGTTTTAAATAAAGTATTATTATTCTTAACAGATGGAAATATGGGGGCTTGTTTTATTTTTACAGATTTATCTCAAGAGGTCCAGCATGCTCTTAATTCTTAGAAACTGGGAACATTTAAATAGAAATAAAGGCTCTTAACTATAGATTGTACTAACCGTCTTTTAAGGACACAAATATTTAATGTAGCACACTAAATCTAATTGAGATAAAAATAAAAACATCCATAATAAATACTGTGAATTGTTCATTTAAATTCCAGGTTTGGAATCTAGTTTAGATGCACTTAAAGTGTTACTAAACCCAGGACCCTGTATTCACTATACCTGGTTTCCCACAGTACACAGAACATGGAAATGCAATAGTTTTAGTAAATATAAAAATATAAATAATTCCTTTTTTTTTATCAGCAGTTAGAGCACTGCCTGCTTAAAGCTTGTAGGAGGCATTTTCATTCTCTCTAGACATGTCTAGACAGTGCTGTTTGGCCCTGTGCCGATCACATGCACTCTCCGAAGAAAAAAACTCTAGCACTACACACCAAACTGAGCATGTTCAGCCTGAGGGTCAGAGATGACAAGGTTGTGCCAATAGTATTCTGCCACTCTCTCCCAATGTCCCCTCTGTAGTTCTGCTGAGCCAGATGTTGTCTATTCCAAGGCTTCTATTACCCCTTACATAATAAGACTCTCCCACAGGCCCTCCAAGGCCATACTCAGTGAGCTAGAGGACCTTCAGAAGAAGGCCAGGGGTAGACAAGATAACTCCAGCTACTCCTCAGATGTTCTGTGCCTCTCTTCCTGGAAATTCAACCCTGAACAGGGCAGGAATTACATCTTTGCAGATCTGGGGTGTCCTACTCCCATACCCCAATAAAACTGGGCCCCAACCACAGCTAGCTCTTATAGAGACAATATCTTCTCCCCTTACATCACTACAAGAGGGGTTACTCTAAAAGGAAAGCTAATACCTGCCTAAGATCTTTACTATTCCATAATGGCAACAGAGCCACCTGCTGAAAGTCGAGCTAATTGTACCTGCCAACATGCACATGTGCAGGGCAATATAGATAAAAGTACAGAAGGGGTCCCCAGCAAACTTTCAAGCTAGCAAGTCAAAAAAAACAAAACAAACATCTGTTCAACTATTCTGGTGTATAGATAAAAACAATCTCCTCTGCGCCAAGCCTGGTTGCTCCCTCCCTCCACAGGTAAATCATGGAACTGTCTGTGCTCCAACACGTGAACAAACAGAAAGAAACTTTCTATCACATGGATCCCGATTTATCAAAGCAAACAATCACTATAAAGTCCCTGCCTTTGGGATCTCCTCTCTAACATGTTACATATGAATGGCTTACTCTAATGCCGCGTACACACCATCACTTTATGTGATGAAAAAAAATGACGTTTTTAAAAACGTCACTTTAATTGACCGTGTGTGGGGGAAAACGTCGTTTTATGTCTTGTAAAAAACGACCAAAAAAAATTGAAGCATGCTTCAATTTTATGTGTCGTTTTTCAAAAGTGCACTTTTTACTTCACAGAAATTGACCGTGTGTAGCAAAAAACGTCGTTTTCTAAGACGTTTTTTCATCCACGCATGCCCAGAAGCTACTTATGAAGCGAGCTTCAATGGTAAAACGTGGTGAACGTTTGCAAGATCATTGTGAGAAAACGATGGTGTGTAGGCAACTTCGTCTTTGAAAATTGAAGTTTCAAAAACGTCATTTTTTACTTCACAGAAAATGTCGTTTTTTTTCATCACATAAAGTGATGGTGTGTACGCGGCATTAGGCCGCGTACACACGGTCAGTCCAAACCGATGAAAACGGTTTGGACTGACGTCCAGTTTCAGTTTCATCGGTCCAAACCGACCGTGTGTACGGCCCATCGGTCTGTTGCCCTTCGGACAAAAATGATAGAACTTGCTTTAAAATCGAACCGATGGACGGCTGACCATCGGTCCAAACCGATGGTTAGTACACAAAAGCATCGGTTCAAAACCCGCGCATGCTCAGAATCAAGTCGACGCATGCTTGGAAGCATTGAACTTCGTTTTTTTCAGCACATCGTGTGTTTTACGTCACCGCGTTTTGACCCGATCGGTTTTTGGAACGATGGTGTGTACGCACATCAGACCATCAGTCTGCTTCAGCGGTGAACCGATGAAAACGGTCCGTCGGACCATTCTCATCGGATGGACCGGTCGTGTGTACGCGGCCTCAGAAATCTCAGACTCTCTATTAGTAAGCTCTTTCAGGTGAAGCATATTGAAGGGGAGGTCCCAAAGGTGAGTGCAGAGAGTTTCTTTCTGTTTGTTTAACTACTCTGGTAAAAACAAATTTTAGTTGTAGGTATTTGCATTTGCATGCAGTGTTGCATCAAGGAACCTCAGATACAGTAAGTGTGGGTCCTAACTCTAAACTATCAGAGTTTCCCAACTGTGGCAAAGCACAAAGCAAAGCAAAAACAGAAACGGGCTCCCTTGGAGGCAGCCACATCTTCCTGGAGGGTACCACAACCCACTGGAAGCACCAGCACAACCGTTACATGGCAGCTGAAAATTTCCATTGTGAGTCACTGTCTACTCCAAATTCAAAAAACTACTTGTACTGTTTTGTACAGCCAAAAAAAAAATGTTTTACCTGTACATGCATTTTACATAAAACGCGACATTCCATATTCGCTATTTAGTGACTTAAAAACCGTATTAGCAAATAGACATGTGCACACTGAAATATTTTTTGTTTCGGAATTTCGTTTTCGTCCGAAAAATAAATTTATTTAGTTACTCCCGAAATTCGTTTTTATTTATTTTGTTTTTCGTAAAAAAAAATCAATTTGTCCGAAAACCCAAATTAATTAAGGTCGAATCTGTCATTAACCTGCCTGGCGGTATTCCCGAGTCTGACTCGGGGTTAGATTTTCCTGCTGCGAGCGGTAACCCCGAGTCAGACTCGGGCTTGCCTCGCTAGATCCACAGGCATGGTTTACTTACCTTGTCCCTGGATCCAGCGATGCCACCGCGCTGTGTGAGCGAGCGGGACCTCGCTCGATTCACACAGTGCCTCTGTGTGACGCCGATCTCCGTTCCCTGCGACGTTACGACGCACGGGGACGGAGAACGGCGCCAAATTCAAAAAAGTAAACAAACACTTTACATACAGTATACTGTAATCTTATAGATTACAGTACTGTATGTAAAAAAAACACACCCCCCCTGTCCCTAGTGGTCTGTCCTGTGTCATGCATGTCATTTTATATAATAAAAACGTTTCTTTCTCCCTGCAAACTGTAGATTGTCCATAGCAACCAAAAGTGTCCCTTTATGTCAAAAATAGTTTTAGATCAGCTAAAAAACAGCGATAATAAATTATAATCACTTGCAGAATTGTGCGATAGCGATTTGTGGGGAAATTTGTCATAAAAAAAAAAATTCATGACAGCAACAATTCTGCAACTGAGCAAATTTCAGTGATTTTGATTTGATTACATTATTGAATAATTTTTATTATAATTATATTATTATTTGTTATAATTATTTATAATTATTTATTATATTATAATTTATAATTTTGTTTTTAAAAAAATGTCATACCCGGGATGCCTATTAGAATCTTGTTTGGTCAGATTTAAGTTATTTTTGAGTTGATTTTGAGTTATTTCTAAAAATTACAGACCTACAATATAAAACGCCAAATTTCCTTGCAAATAATGGTACCGCTTTCAGCATGTTTTTTCTGAAAGAATCATACCGCCAGGGAGGTTAAAGGCTTATAGTGTCTGTCGAATGTTCTAAGAAGATTCGACGGAATCTTAAAAAAAAAAGAAGATTTGATGGAGCAACGAAACTGTACAATGCCGCAATCGTACATTTCCGGTCGAATGCTCCGCCCAATGCGCACGCCCTAGATCGCCGGGAACGCAGGACGTCATATGACATCCACCCGGATCGAGAAGGGGTTCCTGCCGCCGTCATTTCACAATGACGCGGTAGGGATGTGGTTAAAAATCACTCGCAGCTATAATGAATTGTCGGCTCCCGGCAATTCAGAGAGAATTCATTCATAAAAAAAGCGTGGGGGTCCCTCCAAATTCCATTACCAGGCCCTTCAGGTCTGGTATGGATATTAAGGGGAACCCCGTCGTCAATAAAAAAAAAATGACATGGGGTTCCCCCCAAATATCCATTCCAGACCCTTCAGGTCTGGTGTGGATTTTAAGGGGAACTCCACCCCAAATTTAAAAAAAAAATGTTGTGGAGTTCCCCCAAAAATTCACACCAGACCCCTTATCCGAGCACGCAACCTGGCAGGCCGCAGAAAAGAGGGGGGGATGAGAGAGTGCCCCCCCTCCTGAACCATATCAGACCACATGCCCTCAACATGGGAAGGATGTCTCCATGTTTATAGGGACAAGGGCCTCATCCCCACAGCCCTTGCCCGGTGGCTGTGGGGGTCTGGAAGAATCTGGAAGACCCCTTTAACAAAGGGGACCCCCAGATCCTGCCGCCTGATGTGAATTGGTAATGGGGTACATTGTACCCCTACCATTTCACTAAGGAAGTGTAAAGAATTGTAATAAAACACACACACACCGTGGAAAAAAGTCCTTTATTAAAGAAAAAAAAATCCAGTGGTGGCAATCCACCAATCCACAAACTGCTCCAACGTTGTCAGTATCCAGTGACAGGTGATCTCCTCTCCGCCGGGGTCCAGCAATGAGAAGATCATCCAGGTCCAGGATCCAGAGCGCAGCATCGCCAGCCTCCTGTCTCCACCAGAGACAGCCCGGCGAATGATGCGGCTGGCGCTAGTGACAGTTCTTATATAGGTGAGGCAGGGCTGCGCTCTGGATCCCGGACCTGGATGATCTTCTCATCGATGGACCCCAGCGGAGAGGAGATCACCTGTCGCTGGATATTGACAACGTTGGAGCGGGAAGCGGGGATCGAGAGTGGATTACCACCACTGGATTTTTTTTTCTTTAATAAAGGACTTTTTTCCACGGTGTGTGTGTGTTTTATTACAATTCTTTACACTTCCTTAGTGAAATGGTAGGGGTACAATGTACCCCATTACCAATTCACATCAGGTGGCAGGATCTGGGGGTCCCCTTTGTTAAAGGACTTTTTTCCACGGTGTGTGTGTTTTTTTACAATTCTTTACACTTCCTTAGTGAAATGGTAGGGGTACAATGTACCCCATTACCAATTCACATGGGGGGGCAGGATCTGGGGGTCCCCTTTGTTAAAGGGGTCTTCCAGATTCGTATAAGCCCCCCGCCTGCAGACCCCCACAACCACCGGGCAAGGGTTGTGGGGATGAGGTTCTTGTCCCCATCAACATGGGGACATCCTCCCCATGTTGAGGGCATGTGGCCTGGTACGGTTCAGGAGGGGGGGGGCGCTCTCTTGCCCCCCTCTTCTCTGTGGCCAGCCAGGTTGCGTGCTCGGGTAAGGGGTCTGGTGTGGATTTTTGGGGGAACTCCACGTCATTTTTTTTAATTTGGGGTGGAGTTCCCCTTAAAATCCATCCCAGACCTGAAGGGTCTGGAATGGATATTTGGGGGGAACCCCACATCAATTTTTTTTTAAATTGACGGCGGGGTTCCCCTTAATATCCATACCAGACCTGAAGGGCCTGGTAATTGAATTTGGGGGGACCCCCGCGTTTTTTTTAATGAATTAATTCTCTCTGAATTGCCAAGAGGCAACAATTCATTATAGCCGCAAAGTGATTTTTAAATATTTTTTTGCAGAGACAGTTCTAAGTACGGGAAACATGCGCTATTTTACAGGCATACTTTACACCCCCCCTAGGTACGAAATTTAAAGGAATATTTCACTTTTATTGTTTCACTTTAAGCATTAATAAATTCACTGCTCCCGAAAAAACGGTAGTTTTTAAAACTTTTTTTGCATTAATACATGTCCCCTGGGGCAGGACCCAGGTCCCCAAACACTTTTTAGGACAATAACTTGCATATTAGCCTTTAAAATTAGCACTTTAGATTTCAAACGTTTGCGTCCCATAGACTTTAACTACTTGCCGACCTGCCACCGTCATTCTACGGCGGCAGGTTGGCTCTCCTGCGCGAGAGCCCGTAGCTCTACGTCGGCTCTCTCGCAGGCAACTCGGGGCGTGCGCACGCACCCCGCTCGCCCTCGACTCCCGTGCGTGTGCCCGGCGGGCGTGATCGCCACCGGGCACACGCGATCGCTCGTTACAGAGCAGGGACCGTGAGCTGTGTGTGTAAACACACAGCTCCCGATCCTGTCAGGGGGGGAAATGCTTATCCTCTGTTCATACAATGTATGAACAGAAGATCAGTGATTTCCCCTAGTGAGGCCACCCCCCCCACAGTAAGAACACACCCAGGGACATACTTAACCCCTTCCCCGCCCCCTAGTGTTAACCCCTTCACTGCCAGTGGCATTTTTATAGTAATCCAATGCATTTTTATAGCACTGATCGCTATAAAAATGCCAATGGTCCCAAAAATGTGTCAAAAGTGTCCGAAGTGTCCGCCATAATGTCGCAGTACCGAAAAAAATCGCTGATCGCCGCCATTACTAGTAAAAAAAAAAATATTAATAAAAATGCCATAAAAATACCCCCTATTTTGTAAACGCTATAACTTTATAAACGCTTATTGCGATTTTTTTTGCGAAAAATATGTAGAAGAATACGTATCGGCCTAAACTGAGGAAAAAAAAAAGTTTTTTTATATATTTTTGGGGGATATTTATTATAGCAAAAAGTATTTTTTTTTTTCCAAATTTTCGCTCTATTTTTGTTTATAGCGCAAAAACTAAAAACCACAGAGGTGATCAAATACCACCAAAAGAAAGCTCTATTTGTGGGGAAAAAAGGACGCCAATTTTGTTTGGGAGCCACGTCGCACGACCGCGCAATTGTCAGTTAAAGCGGCGCAGTGCCGAATCGCAAAAAGTACTCTGGTCTTTGACCAGCAATATGGTCCGGGGGTTAAGTGGTTAACGGGGTTCTAAAGTTCACACAAACTTTTGGTGTGTTCGCAGGTTCTGGTGTGAACCGAACAGGGGGGTGTTCGTCTCATCCCTAATGACTAATAATAATTATATTTATTAATTATTATTACTAGTCAACCAACAGTAGAATTCTTCTATAGCCTATGGGCAGAGCATTTCACCATAAATGTCCGCTTGCTGCGATCGTATGTTTTTAGCTACTTCGTCAAATCTTCTTGTCTCTATAATATCGAATCTTTTCTCTCAATGTCGAATCTTTTCTCTTTATGTAGAATAATATTGGACTAATAGAGTTAAGGTTAGGCACATTCGACCGCAACGAAAAAGAAAATAAAGCATTTGTTTATGTCGGATCTTTCGGTTTTCGTCTTCTGTGCTTTCGTTATCGTTTGTTAAAGCTATAACGAAATTACCTGAAATTCGGACGAAAATGCATTTGGACGAAAACGAATGCACATGTCTATTAGCAAATTGTAATTTCGATCAAATTGTTGATTCAAACAGTAATGCTTAATTTTCATGTGTGTCTGTTGACTTATAACACAATACAAGAACCAGCTACTATGTGGGAAAAAAAAGAAGTTCAAAAGGAATTTCAAGACTGACTAAATGGAATGAGAATTATGTGAAGAGGACACACTCAAATACTTTCAAGATCCAAACTATGCCTGGTAATTGAGTTTACATGTATTACAGTATTCTTTTAAAGGGAATCTAAAATAATATTGTGTATTAGCCAGATTCAGGGAGACGTGCCTAACGTTAGGCAGGCGTAGCGTATCTCATATACGCTACGCCGCCGTAAGTTAGAGAGGCAAGTGCTGTATTCACAAAGCACTTGTATCCTAAGTTACGGCGGCGTAGCGTAAATGTGCCAGCGTAATCGCGCCTAATTCAAATTGTGAAGAGGTGGGCGTGTTTTATGCTAATGAATCGTGACCCGACGTGATTGACGTTTTGAACGAATGGTGCATAAGCCGTCCGTGGACGTATTCCAGTGCGCATGCTCCAAATTACGCCTCAAAGACTCATTGGTTTTGACGTGAACGTAAATTACGGCCAGCCCCATTCACGGACGACTTACGCAAACAATGTAAACATTTTAAAATTTGACGCGGTTCCGACGTCCATACTTAACATTGGCTGCGCCATCTTTTTGGTGGTTTATCTTTATGCCTGAAAACGCCTTACATAAACAGCGTATCTTTACTGCGATGGGCAAGCGTACGTTCGTGAATAGGCGTATCTCGCTGATTTACGCATTCTAGGCGTAAATCAGCGTACACGCCCCTTGCGGCCAGCGTAAACAGACAGCTAAGATACGCCGGCGCCGGCGGTCGTATCTTAGCTACATTTAAGCGTATCTCAATTTGAGAATACACTTAAATTCGGGGTTACAACGGCGTATCTACTGATACGCCGTCGTATCTCTATGTGAATCTGCCTATATGTTTTTAACTGATGTTTCATATCCGCTTAATTTAGAAACACAAATCAGCCAAAGCACAGTAATGGATAAAAAACACTGTAACATTTATTTAAAACATGTTACCCAGACTCACATTGGGGTAAAAGAGGCGCAGCTTAAAATGTGAAGGCAAAATGCAGTGGGGTAAGAGTTACTTATATTAGGGTTGAAAAAGTTTTTATTGTCATTTTAACAGATATCACATTGAACAACATGAGGAGTTACATTCCATAGACAGTCACAGATAACCAGATATGGTGAGTCAGCCCAATAGCTATCGCCCATTTTGAAAAAATTCAATATTTTTTACTTTTTGCTATAATAAATATCCTCAAAAAATATATAAAAAAACGTATTTTTCCTCAATTTAGGCTGATACATATTCTTCTACCTATTTTTGGCAAAAAAAAACGCAATAAGCGTTTATCGATTTGTTTGCGCAAAATTTATAGCGTTTACAAAATAGGGGATAGTTTTATGGCATTTTTATTAATAATTTTTTTTTTTACTACTAATGTCGGCGATCAGCGTTTTTTTTCGTGACTGCGACATTATGGCGGACACATCTGACAATTTTGATACATTTTTGGGACCATTGTCATTTGGCCGATCGCGGGACACTGGCGGCGCTCGGGTCCGCGGGTCCCACGGGCGTGGTCATGGAGCTTTGGACCTTGTCGCGAGCATGCCGCCACCGGCGCGCTCGCGACCCCATGGCTGGGCTCTTAAAGAGGACGTACAGGTACGTGCTTGTGCCCAGCTGTGCCCTTCTGCCGATGTATATCGGCGTGAAGGGGTCCTTAAGTGGTTAAAGAAATATCACTCACTATTTGGTTAGCAATGAATAGATGAATAGGTATCATCATATCCAATCAGACAAGTACATAATATGACCATGTATTAGTTCCCATTGTAACACTGGTGTCAATAACTTTGGTAGACATGATTACAAGGGTATTTGAGTGCACACATATATGCAGGCATAGGAATCTCTCGCAACATCAACCACTGTTGGCAATATGTCCACAAAATGCATTTCAAAAAGTAATTTCGACAGTCAAAAACTTAGAATGTCACAATAACGGTTTATGACAGAACATCAACATATTAAAAAACATAAATACAGGAAGGAACTAAACTTTCTTCCATCTCATCATAAAGTCCTACTGTACTCAGATGAACACTGATTAAGGGTTAAATATTGCACCGCTTATGAAATAACAATAAAGGAGAGCAACACCAAAAAGTCATACATTAAGCATACAAAAAAGGAAAAGACTTGCAAATTATGTGAAATCCCCGATTTACAGAAGATACTGTATATGGCAGAGATGGAAAACTGTTTAAGTTCTATGGAAGAAACTATTTAGACATTACTACCATTCGAAAAACATACATGGACTGTAGTCTTCCTTTGTCCTGTAAGAATTGAGAACAAATACATTTTAGCAACATTTAACTGACTTAAAAAGGTTGAAGAAATAAAACGTTTCAGCTTCCCTCCTAGAAACAGATGGTTAGGTACATACTTATTATAACATGTTTTCCTAGAACTAGTTCTTGAAGTGGATGTAAACCCATTTTTTTTTTATTTTTTTTTATGATGTCACAATGTATAGTATAAGATCTCCTATCATCTGTGCCCAGTCTTGCCACAAAGAGTTAATCCAGCTCTGAGCAATCCACTTTTCTTTTTTTCAGTGAGGTAAACGGACAAACATGAGAAAACTTTTGTTCGTTCTTCCTCCTTGCTGTGAATGACAGGTTATTTACATATCTCATGCACGGGCCTGGGACAGGCATTATTTTTTAATTCCCACCCCACTCCTTTTCTGAAGTCAAGTGGTTACTTTTCTGGATTTTGACTAGATGTTAGTGATCATAGCAGAATTTAGTGTAAGAAATACATAAGAGAAAATGCATGTTGACAAGGGGAGTGTAGAGGTGGGCGGGGAGTCTACTGACATCACGACTCCACTCACCGAGCTCCAGACAACAGACCCACCCAAAGAATCTGCAGTTTTTCAGTTCTTAAAACAGACAGAGGGGAGACATTTTACAGGTAAGGATACATGCAGGAGGCATATATATCCTTATAGATCACCACTATGGCAGTAGTTTAGAAAGGATGAGAGTGGGTTTACACCCACTTCAAGAACATTTATATTTTTAAGTGCACTTTTGTATTTTTTCTAAATTCAGAGGATGTTTAATATCAATTTGGTGCCACAGATCTTTAGCTTAAAGCGGTGGTTCACCCTTATTGACAACTTTCCATCATTAAATTAGGCATAGTAGCGCGAGCTACAGTATGACTGTATTTATTTTTTTAGCCCGGTACTCACTGTGCAATCCTAGCGAGACGATTCCGACTCCCCGCGGGGAATGGGCGTTCCTATCCAGAGGGAGCATGATTGACGGCCGGCTATGGCACGTCACGCTCCCCGAAGATAGCTGGAGTAGGTCTCGGCTCTTCACGGCGCCTGCGCACAGACTATGCGCAGGCGCCGTGAAGCGCCAAGTCCTATTTCGGCTATTTCCGGAGAAGCGTGACGCGCCATAGCCGGCCGTCAATCATGCTGCCTCTGGATAGGAACGCCCATTCCCCGCGGGGAGTCGGAATCGTCTCGCTAGGATTGCACAGTGAGTACCGGGCTAAAAAAATAAATACAGGCATACTGTAGCTCGCGCTACTATGCCTAATTTAATGATAGAAAAAAAAATGTTTTATTAGGGTGAACCACCGCTTTAAACGCAATATACAGTGGGGAGAACAAGTATTTGATACACTGCCGATTTTGCAGGTTTCCCTACTTACAAAGCATGTAGAGTTCTGTAATTTTTATCATAGGTACTCTTCAACTGTGAGAGACAGAATCTAAATCCAGAAAATCACATTGTATAATTTTTAAATAATTAATTAGCATTTTATTGCATGACATAAGTATTTGATCACCTACCAACCAGTAAGAATTCCGGCTCACACAGACCTGTTTTTTTTTCTTTAACCTCCCTGGCGGTATGATTATGTCAGATTTTTGATGCTGAAAGCGGTACAATGTTTTGCATGGAAATTTGGCGTTTTATACTGTAGGCCTGCAATTCTTAGGAATAACTCACTTAAATCTGTCCAAACAAGAGTCTAGTAGACATCCCGGGCAGGGCCGGGACAAGGGGTGGGCAGGAGGGACGGCTGCCCTGGGCACTGTGGTATCATGTGAGGTGGGGGGGGGGCACCACAAGGAGATTGGGGGGGGGGGGGGGGTTGTGATTAGAAGAATTCAGGTGGTGGCGGGGGTAAGACTTGTACTAAAAGTGGTGATTTGGACTAGAAGTGGTGATTTGGGGGGGATTTGTGTTGGGAGAGGAAGATTATTTATACTAGTAGGAGGGATTTGAGGGGGTTTTGCTATAAAAGTAAAGCAACAGAGGGGAAATATTTTATGCAAGGGGGAGGGGGAATTGTGCTAGTAGGGATGATTGCGGATTATTTGTACTAGGAGGGGAAATTTGTGCTGGATTGTAGTATTATAGGGGATTGGGGGAAGGGATTTTGTGCTGAAGGGGGGATTTGGAGTGGGGGGATTTGTACTTGAAGGGGAAATTTGAGGAGTAGAGGATTTGTGCTATGAGGGGGATTTTTTTTGGGGGGGGGGGATTCATGTTGGGACATCTGGGAAGAGAGAGGATTTGAGCCGGAGAGGATGGTGGGGCAAAGATTTGGGCTGGGAGGGGCGGTTTCAGCAGGGGGGCAGATTTGCACTGGGAGGAGGGGGAATTTAAACTTAGGGAGAAAGCGTTTTTTTGGGGGGAGGGGTGGTATTTTCGCTGACACATAACGCTCCCACATCTTGAGGGCACTTGTCACGGCACTGATCCCGGGTATGATAAAGTTTGGAACACAAAATCATTAATTATAATATAATAAATAACTATAAATAATTATAACAAATAATAATATAGTAATAATAAAAATTATTCAATAGTGTAATCAAATAAAAAACACAGAAATTTGCTCAGTTGCAGAATTGTCGCTGTCATTACTTTCAGTGTTTGATGACGAATTTTCCCACAAACTGCTATCGCTCAATTCTGCAAGTGATTCTAATTTATTATCGCTGTTTTCTAGTATCCAGTTTACTTATCTCTAGTGCTCTAGTTGTGGCCACAGTGGGCATATCTGCACATCTAATACCCCCACCGCAATATCAGTATGCACTTCATGTGGTTTTGTTTTTGCATGAGATTCACATGTCAAATTGTGGTTGGTAAAAAAAATATATGTTTTTTAATATACTACCATCACTTCTCTGTGTCCAGATGTCCAGGGGTTTCTCATCTAGGCATGTATTAAATATTTTAAAGACATGATTTGGCTGTCCATCTACGATGAATGCATTGGTTCAAAACATTTAATAAAATAGGGCTAAACTGGTCATAGGCATGTATGGATATAGTTGATATAGACTGACTCATGTTTGAGGCACTGACAGCAATTCATACTTTGCATTTTGCACATAGGCCAGTTCAGATTGTTTCCTCAGCGTATTCCTTTTTTTAAGACACTAATATACTTCATTCATCCTCAGCAAGAAAATATATGCAGATTACACAAGGTCACAAAATCTGTTTTTACAGCTTTGAATAAAAAAGGGATTTTAACACAAACACACTAGGATTGAAAGCAGGATTTGTTCCTGTTCTAGTTCTTCATATTTAATAGTTAAGACTCAGATGTTCACCATGAATTTTTTTTAATAACTTACCCTATTTTTTTTTCTTTATCCATCTTAATCTTAGGTTTGTTTAAAAAGACAGTGAAATACAACATATATTTTAGTATATGATGCTGAAAGCAAATTTATAATAATCATAATGTAATAATTAAGAAATGGAAATGCACCCCTCTACATCTGTACACCTGCTTATTCATGCAATTTTCTAATCAGCCAATAATGTAGCAGCTGCACAATGCAGGCTCTCTGATTCCTCTTGTATTGTAACTATACTGTCTGTATATATTGTAAAGTGCTGTGCAAACTGTTGGTGCCATATAAATCCTGTATAATAATATTAATAATAATAATAATATAGACAAAGGTAAGAAGTTTTAGTTTACACCAACACCTAAATAGGGAAAAATGTGATCCAAGTGAATTTGTATCTATCAGACTGTTGGTGCCAGATGGGTTGGTTTGAACATTTTGTAACTGCTGATCTCCTGATTTTTTCATGCACAACAGTCTCTAGACTTATCTCAGAATGGTACCAAAAAAAACAAGCAGCATCCATCCTGACAGAAAGGCTCGGACAACAATTCTTTACAACTGTGGTTAGCAGAAAAGCATCCCAGAATGTGCAGCATGTTGAACCTTTGAGCAGATGGGCAACAGCAGAAGACCACGTTGGGTTCCACTCGTCAGCCAAGAACAGAAAGCTGAGGCTGTAGTGTGAAAAAAATTTAAGACAAAATTTTCCAAGAAAATCACACTGTGGAGTAAAAAATGAGTGAGTAAAAAATAAAAGCTTCATTGAAAATGTTTGCACGTTTACATAAGCATCCAATATAACTACCTTAATTTAAACAAGTTAAAAAAAAAAACACAAGACAACATTGTCTATTAACAGGTCCTAGCAGCTGCACACACGGCCATACATACAGACAATCACTCTGTAAGTATGATGGAAGGAGCTAACCAACAAAGAGTCGATGGGAGGAGCAGTGATTCCCATTAGTGATGGGATAGGTCCTTTTAGATATAAGCCAGCTACTAGAAAATCTCCATATACACCACTGGATCCATGTTTGTGGCAATGCAAGCAAATCAGAGTGTGGCTGTATGACTGGAAAGTTAGCAGATAATCTTTGAGAAATGCCAGGGTGCACCCCGTACAGGGTAATTAGATGGATTACTTGAACAATGTCCATTTCAATAGCACACGTGTCAATAACTGCTGGCGTGGAGTGGTGAAGGTATGCCGATGTGGTGGGAGGATTGGTGCCTAGGTACATGGATAGAGGGGAAATGTCCATAAAACTGTTGGGTAAATTAGATGGTCTACAGTATGGCCGTGGATAGGAAAGCACAGTATCTCACCACCATGATCAGGTTGGCCACATCCCGCTTCACTGCCCCGCGATACTCCGGGTCCAAGATCACCCACACTGCACCAACATCAGGATCTCCCATCATCCATCACCATATCGTCATCCACCGGATCATCTGCACATGTCCACAGCTGCCATCCTGGGAGAAACATCACGTGTGTGATTACACCATGCTCACCGCGACTTTCTTGGAAGACATCTTGTCTTCAATTTTTTCACATATGCCGTGGTCACGTGGTTTACGCCAGATATTGTTCTGTATATTTATATGTATATTGGTGTTATGGCTGAGGCAGCCTTGACAGCAAACTTTGTATTGTTGCTGTCTGAAATTTACGATTGCGTGCGTGGATCCAGGGAATTTCTCTCTCTCTCTCTCTCTCTTTTTTATGTTTTCATGTTATTTATGTAGTGGGCATAGGCTTACCAAAACTGGAAAGCTAAGGACTAGAAAAATTTTGCCTGGTCTGAGGAATGTCAATATCTGGACACAGAAAATGGGGCAGTCACCGGATCTAAACCTGGCCACCTTTGGGATGTGTTAGAATTGGAGATTCATAACAAGAACGTGCAGCTGCCAAAACAGCAGAAATTGCACGATACAATCAGGTCAACATGGATCAAAAGTTTAAAGGCATGTATATGGAATGCAGAGTTCATGCCATGAAGAAACAAAGTGGTTTTAAGAGCAAAGGGAGACCCAATAATAGTGTAGAGTTCCTGATAAATTGTTTGGTTATTGCATACACAAATAAATACAGTATATAGCGTAAGATGTTCCTCATGGTCTGCACTTAGTAAATTAATGTATCTTTATTAAATACGCTTCATTACCTATTTCTTTTTTGTTACACCTACAGACATAACATCATAACCCAGCCTCCAGTTTTCATATCAAATCGTGTTATTTTTCATAATATATTGTCTTTTATGCTGCTATACTTTACAGAAAACATTTGTCCCTGATCCTGAGGAACGTCCCTGTTACTTTATTTGTTAGTTTGCTGCATCTGCTGTGTCTCTTAGCAGTCTTCTTACTTGTGTTTCACACAGATTATTCCTCTTACTGCTCCTGTTATCTCCTGTAAGTTTATGACTCTGGTCAGATCCATAATGTTTCATTACAATTTCTAGGCGAATTACCTTGTAATTGATTTTTTGTCATCAATCGTTCAGCAAGAATGTAAAAGATATATAAACACCAGTATTCAATGTGTAAACATTTGAAAATGTGGATTAACGTGCACCCAAAAACTATTATAGTTTTTAAATTAGAATTTGGAGTTGAAGGGTAAAAGGAGAGGGTCAGGAGCTCATGGAAGATGTTACAAGAAGGCAGAGGCAGAAAAAACACATTGAAATTTACGTCCTTTTTTTCCCCTACAAATAGAGCTTTCCTTTGGTATTTGATCACCTGTGAGATTTTTATTTTTTGCGCTATAAACAAAAAAGAGGGACAATTTTGAAAAATATATATATATTTTAACCTTTTGTTATAATAAATATCCCCCAATTTAAAAAATAAATAAAAATGTCTTCCTCAGTTTAGCTGTGTTCCTACTTAGTAGGAACACACAATCTGTCGCCTCTCCCTTAACAGAACTGGGATTTGTGTGTTTATAGCGTCTTTAAGAGCTGACGTACAGCTATGACGGCTCACCCAGGGGAGCCAACCTGCAGCAGTATAACTGCGGTGGCTGGTCGGGAAGGGGTTAATATGCTTAGTTTTTTACACCCTATAATCCTGCTGTAGCCTGCCAGTTTCAGCTCTCACAGTGTTTCTCACTCTGCAAGGAACATGGACAGCTAAGGTTGGCAGTTTTTTTTAGCCTTCCTCTGGATCAACTGTGGGTCATGTATAGTGTATATGGAGGTTTTATATTTGAGGGTGTTGGTTTTCTTTTTTTTCTCTGTTGGTTGACCTGGATGGTCTTTTTTCAACCAGATTAACTATGTAACTATGTATGATGATCACATGATCTAAAACCGCGGTGACAGGTTTAAAATGTTTCTCAATCTTTTTTCAGTCAAGGCACCATTTACAATTATGGACAGTCTTGAGGCACCCTCCCAAATTATGGACAGTCTTGAGGTACCCTCCAAAATTATGCACAGTCATGAGGTACCCTCCAAAATTATGGACAGTCTTGAGGCACCCTCCAAAATTATGTACAGTCTTGAGGTACCCTCCAAAATTATGGACAGTCTTGAGGCACACTCCAAAATTATGGACAGTCTTGAGGCACCCTCTAAAATTATGGACAGTCTTGAGGCACCCTCCAAATTATGGACAGTCTTGAGGCACACTCCACAATTATGGACAGTCTTGAGGCACCCTCCAAAATTATGCACAGTCATGAGGCACCCTCCAAAATTATGGACAGTCTTGAGGCACACTCCAAAATTATGGACAGTCTTGAGGCACCCTCCAAAATTATGCACAGTCATGAGGCACCCTCCAAAATTATGGACAGTCTTGAGGCACACTCCAAAATTATGGACAGTCTTGAGGCACCCTCTAAAATTATGGACAGTCTTGAGGCACCCTCCAAATTTATGGACAGTCTTGAGGCACCCTCTAAAATTATGGACAGTCTTGAGGCACCCTTTAAAATTATGGACAGTCTTGAGGCACCCCATTCTAAAATGTAAAAACTATTCTAACAAATGCAGCAATATCCAGACAGGTAGAACACCTAACCTTTGTTTGTAGCTTGTTCCTGTCTGCAGTGTGTTACGTTTACCTTCTTGTGTACCGACCTTGGCTCGTCTCTGACTTCTCCTGTTTGCCTGTTTCCCTGACCCTTGGCCTGTTCCTTGTTTACCCTTGTCTGCCTGTTGCCCCGACCTCGGCTTACCCATCACTTACGCATTGCTTTTCCTGGTTGCTGCTTCCCCCCTCTCCCTGCGGAGCGTGACCTTGGGGACCCCAGGGGTCACGACCTGGATCCAGCTGCGGCGAAGGCCATCCTCACCACCAGAGGCTCTGGTGAACACAAAGCTGGGTCTTAGACTCCGCTCCCTGGGGAATCTTGGGCTCACACTTCCTGCGGAGCGTGACCTTGGGGACCCCAGGGGTCACGACCTGGATCCAGCTGCAGGGAAGGCCATCCTCACCACCAGAGGCTCTGGTGAACACAAAGCTGGGTCTTAGACTCCGCTCCCTGGGGAATCTTGGGCTCACACTTCCTCTCTGATCGCAGCAGTTGGCCATAGGGTTCACTACCCTGTGGAGCATCCCTGACCCCAATGGGGTGCACTTGTCACCTGGCCACAGGTGACCTGACAGCATCTATGTACTTATGATTATTGTTATATGCTGGTTGCAGTAGTTCTTTTCACAATTACTTCTTTTAGATTATTGAATAATTTCCCCATAAGAGAATCCCCTATGTTCATTAAGGCCCTGTCCTGGGTGGAGCCACTGCCAACTTTATTCTGTGTGGGGAGGGCCATTTCCGATAACCCCTCAAAAGAGGGCTACAAAAGTAAAAAATAAGTAATTCCTGATCTAAAGATTTGTTCCAGGACAGAATATATAAAAGCCAGTGGGTCCGTGTGAATGCCAGGCAATTAGCATTCTCAAAAGAATAAGTTAGCAAAGACAATCCATATTCTTTCAGCATAGATTTCCTATTATTTCCAGCATACAAGGGGTGGTCTCAGATCTTAAGGTCTGTACACGCGTCAAAAAACGGTACAAAAAATGCAGCTTTCAAGCGATTGTACAATAATCTGAGTACACAGCTTTCATCCAAAATTTTCACACAAAAAATTCTCGTACGATACCAGATCGTATGATTTTCATTTAATCAGTACAGTTTTTGTCCAAAAAACACAATACAAATGCAATACAATACATTACATCACTTATGGAATTTTATTCTCACCCCGTTCATCTGAAACAGAAGGTAATACAATTACATATCTCAAGTAACTATTTTACAGAATATTATGGTTAAAGGTATTAGTATGGTAAGTATTTTCAGATTTCTATACCGCTGGTCTGCCTTATATTCTTTATATACTGTTTTGTTTATTTTCTGGAACTGAATTCTAAGCAGAGCCTTTCAACCATTTATTACCACTTATTTCCTAGACTGCATCATTGGTTCCTTCCTGCCATAAAGCTTTTTTTTAGAACTCTTTATGTGTAATTATACTCAATAAATTATCATAAGACCATAAAATCATCCTTCATACAATTCATTTATGGGTTTGTGTATATGCACACAGAATGGACTATACATTGAAAGTATTTAAAACTCTAGAGGTCAAACTGTCCTGTGCTCAAACTTTGGCTGAGAGGTAATGAGCGCACATACTGCTGTTCTTGTTTTATCTTGTGCACCTGTCTTTATCTGTGCCACTTTGCACTCCTCTCTCATCTCTCTCAACTGCTAACCCTTCCTCTACTGATCTCCCTATGTGTGCTTTGCCATTTGCTCTGCCATTTTCTAATTCACTTTTATCTCCTAAATCCATGTTTCCAGACTGCTGCCCCCTCCACTTTTACGGCTTGATTCACAGTTAAAAAAAATAAAAATAATAATAATAACATAGTTATGCATAATTGTTATGCTTATCCATTTCCATACAGGGCATTTTCACCCCCTTCCTGCCCAGACCAATTTTTAGTTTTCAGCGCTGTCGCAATTTGATTGACAATTGCGCGATCGTGCGACGTGACTTTCTTTTGGTGGTATTTGATCACCTCTGCGGTTTTTATTTTTTGCACTATAAACAAAAGAAGAGTGACAATTTTGAAAAAAAAACACAATATCTTTAACTTTTTGATTTAATAAATATCATAATTTTTTTTAAAAAAACATTTTTTTTCCTCAGTTTAGACTGATACGTATTCTACATATTTTTGGTAAAAAAAAAAAACGCAATAAGCGTATTTGATCGGTTTGCGCAAAAGTTCTAGCGTCTACAAAATAGGAAATAGAATTATGGCATTTTATTTTTTTATTTTTTTTTACTAGTAATGGCGGCGATCTGCGATTTTTTTTTTTTTTTTATTGTGGCCGTGACATTGCGGCGGACATATCGGACACTTTTGACACATTTTTGGGGCCATTCACATTTACACAGCGATTAGTGCTATAAAATGCACTGATTACTGTGTAAATGTGACTGGCAGAGAAGGGGTTAACACTAGGGGGCGCTGAAGGGATTAAATATGTTCCCTAAAGTGTGTTCTAACTGTTAGGGGAGGGGGACTCACAAGGGGAGGAGATCGATGTGTGTTCCTCTGTACTGGGAACACACATTGGTCTCCTCACCGCTGACAGGACATGGATCTGTGTGTTTACACACACAGATCCATGGTCCTGCCGTGATTGCGGGTAATCGCGGGTGCCCGGCAGACATCGCGGCCGCCGGGCACACGCACCGGGTCCCGAGGAATGCGGCAGCGCGCGTGCGCCCCCTAGCGGCCGGAAAAGACAGGACGTCATATGACGTCCAGTCTGAAGGACAAAAGGTCCCCATCGACGTCATTTTACTATGGCTCGGTGGGGAAGGTGTTAAGCATGAAAATGTCCCTAAAGCCTTTTACATTCTCCTCCATCCCCCCTCTATGGGGGCCTCCCTACCTTCCATTTTATTCCACTCCTTTGAGTTAGACTATGCCTCCCACTTGCAATGCTGGTCCATTTCAGACCAATACTTTTCCTGTTAAAACTATTTTCAGGGTACTTACAGGACAATCCTATATCTATGGCTTAAAATTCTGTGTACCTGCAGGCTTTTATCATGCCTGAATGGGATGTTATATTACTAATTCTCAATATCCTAAATAAGGTGGGAGTTAGCAATGTGTGTGTGGGCTACTGGTCCGTCCAATACAATATAGAAAAATATATATAAAGGAACTTAGTGCACAAGGCACGGTAGTACCCCTCAGGATTTTGTAGACAGTCCAAAGTAGTATAGTACAATAAAAGTATAATGACAAGAGATTTAATATTAAAATAAATATTAAAATGTATGTGTATCATACAGATATATACTCAAATAACATTGGCGTGTCGCTCAGCTGCCCTGTGTACAGAGTTGGGCTAGCAGGAACAAGAATGTTGAATGATGCCTGACATGTTTCGAACCATGTAGTCCTTCTTCAGAGGCTTATATCATTCTTTTCACAATCATAAGTATTCTATAATGTAGATATAATGATCCATTAGTAAGATAGTTAATTGGTATAACAATTTAACAATAGTTGCAAAAATAGCAGTGTATTGCTTCAGCACAAGATTTACAGTTCAAAAACTGTTGGATGACATTATAAGTTAAAGAAGACTCCATACTTACATGGACCTGCCAATCCCCACTGAGAGCCAGAATGAGGGACAACAGCGTAGAAACCGAATATGGCCCCAAGGATGGAAGGAGGGGCTAGAAGAAAGTTGTGCGGTAGGGGGCGGAAGAGGCAAAGAGGCAACAAGAACTCTCCCAACTACAGGGACTCCAGGCCAAAGGAGTAAAGACTCCTGCCAAAATTCTGACTGGCAGGCAGCGCAGTGTCGATAAACACTGCAATGACATATTGCAGGTGCCTGTCTGTGTAAATATAAAGAGACACTGCAGGGAAAGGGAATAAATACTAATGGTTAAAAGTAGTATATACATTTAAATTTAAGTACATAGATAAGACCAGGTAAAGCAATATAATCAGAGATTTATATTCAATCAATCTAGCATGTTAATGCCAAATGGACTGAAGCAAATAGAACTGGTATATGCAAAAGCTTAATAGTTAGAAAGTATTATAAATACGTAGAAAATACTAGAAGTTGGTCTGTAGGTGCTAATTCTTAATGTCCTAGCAGCTAACAGTGTATAACTCAAAATGGTATACTTTCTGTACCTTGACATTTTTTAACGAAAAATGATTGAAACTTAAAATGGACCACAAACTTAATTTTCCTTAGATTAACAAACATTACATGAATAAACTTTACTTTCCTTTAGATTAAAAGCAGCACTCTAAATGTTAAACCTGACCTTTGAGGAAAACAATAATAATCCCTTGCAGTGGGGCTGCCACTGCACCACAAGGGCTAAAGGCTTGTTTATGTGTAGGGTACTGGAAAAAAGCAGTCTTACTTACCTTGTCCCAGCCTCCCGGAAGCCAGTGCTCCTCTTAGACCTGTGGACTGTACCTTGGTGTTCTCACATTCAAAGTAGAGCTATGATCTCTGTATTGTACTTGATTACATTAAAGGACCTGCAACTACTGGACCACAGGAATGAAGATGTGCAGGTGCCTGTCTTACAGCCTGGAGATGGCTTTCTGGGAACAAGGATCAGGTAAAACAAATATATTTTTCCTGTACCCTAGGCATAACTGATCATTTAATCCTAGAAATATGGGGGCAGCTCCACTGTAAGGGAGATTTTTTATTTTTCCAAAAGTTCAGGTTTAAAGTTTCTGTTTAAAGAATGAGCTCACATTTGCTAGAAAATAGTTGAATGCAAACACAAGAAAAGAGTGCAGTATCATTTTAAAAAATCTTTATTAAATGTGTATAAAGCATAACAAAGGTTAATACAAATCACTCCATAAAAGTAGTTGAAAAGAGCAAGGAAGGGCCATTCACACGTTACAACTGGCAGTTTGCCATGCTCAATGCTAGGGCTGGGATTTTACTGACTATTGCAGATGAAAGAGTGGACAATTTAGACTTCTCCACAGATACAGCCTTTACATCTTGTGGCCTCATCTCTATGATTTGAGACTGCCATCTCTTCCTTTGATTAATACAGTGCCTTAAAAAAGTATCCCCTTGAAATTTTCCACATTTTGTCATGTTACAACAACAAACGTAAATGTATTTTATTGGAATTTTATGTGATAGACCAACACAAAGTGACACATAATTGTGAAGTGGAAGGAAAAATGATAAATAGTTTCCCAAATGTTTTACAACTAAATATCTGAAAAGTGTGGTGTGCTTTTGTATTCGGACCACTTTACTCTGATACCCCTAACTAAAATCTAGTGGGACCAATTGCCTTCAGAAGTCACCTAATTAGTAAATAGAGTCTACCTGTGTGTAATTTAATCTCAGTATAATTACAACTGTTCTGTGAAGCCATTTGAGGTTTGTTAGAAAATCTTAGTGAACAAACAGCATAATGAAAGCCAAGGAACACACTAGACAGGTCAGGGATAAAGTTGTGGAGATGTTTAAAGCACGATTAGGTTTAAAAAAAATATCCCTAGCTCTGAACATCTCACAGAGCACTGTTCAATCCATCATCTGGAAATGGAAAGAGTATGGCATGACTGCAAACCTTCCAAGACATGGTCGTTCACCTAAACTGACAGGCCAGGCAAGGAGAGCATTAATCAGCGAAGCAGCCAAGAGGCCCATGGTAACTCTGGAGGAGCTGTAGAGATCTACAGCTAAGGTGGGAGAATATGTCCACAGGACAACAATTAGACGTGCACTCCACAAATCTGGATGAGTGTCAAGAAGAAAGCCATTGTTAAAAGAAAGCCATACAAAATCTACCAAGGCAGTATAGCCGCGGTGCCCATTCATTTCAATGGGCATGAGCAGTGGAGGAGCGGTATACACACCGCTCCTTCACCGCTCCAAAGATGCGGCTACCAGGACTTTTTTACCGTCCTGCTAGCGCACCACTCCAGTGTGAAAGCCGGGGGTCTCATACTGGAGAGACAGCAGCAGCTCTTTCAGGGCACTTTGCAGGCACTATTTTTAGCGTTATAGTGCCTGCAAAGCGCCTCAGTGTGACAGGAGTCTTAACCTTTTCTTTAGATGTTGAAGTCAAATAATGACCAGCCTCTTATTGTTTGGTAGTGTCGGTTGACTGTTGTCTTTGAAGGGTAATGGCATCTCATAGTGTCTATCTTTCCTTTTCACTATGGTTTTAGAAAGAAACTTCACAAAACAAACGTCATCTTGATTGAGATACATACTTATCTTCATAATTTCTTTCAGAGAAGTTAATTTCTAGAGCCTTTAAAGTGGTTGTAAACCCTCTCTGAGAACTTTCACCTACAGGTAAGCCTACATTAAGGCTTGCCTGTAGGTGCTTGCAATATCTCCTAAGATCTACACGGGTTAGGAGATATTTGCAATAAATATTGCACCTTTGCATTATGCTTTACCTTTGCAGGGAAACAGAGTTCTGTGACAGAAGGATTGATATTAGTGAGAACGAGAAGACCATGTATGGGACCAGAGACTATTTATTTTTAATGGAACCCTCAAGTATCCTGTGTTCCCTCCATCCTCCTTCATGCACGTGCATTATTAAAACATCTAAAATGTATTCAAAGTGACTGTCCCCCTAATTAATCCACCACCACCCGGGAAAAAGGACTTTCACCCTAAAAAATAATGCGCCAGGGACATGTATCAGTAGATGGGTCTTGAAAATTCACATGTACCTACTGTACAACCAAATGTGCCAGGACTGGTTACCGATAGCGTTACACTTCTTTTTGTGTCTTTGGGTCAGGAAGTGAAAGGATAAAATGTCCTCAACAGGAAACAGACAGAATGCAAATAATAAAGTGGCTTTTACCCTTCCATATACTATCCAAAACCAAAAAGCAGTTTGGTTAGTCATACACTTAAATGAGGAGTGTCAGACTGTAGTTTTCTAACTTTTATTATATGAGTATTTTTGTTTCTTTTAGGTATCGATTTGCACCAACAAATTCCATGTTTGGAGACTAGGGGTGCAACGGATCAAAAAACGTACGGTTCGGATCGTTTCTCGGATCAGAGTCACGGATCGGATCATTTTTCGGATCAGCAAAAAAAAAAATGTAACGTGGCTCAAACACTTTCAGCATGTGTTTAAAACCCTAGTTTTGCACAACCGATTATGGCCTCATGTCTGCACCTATATACACACCGATGGCGTTTGTGATGGCTTTTGCCTGGTCTGATTGTGCAACAAGGGGCTGCTTAAATGCTGCACCGATGAGCGGTTGTTGAGCAGCTTTCGTTTTCATTTTCACTCCTGTCAGTGAAACACCAGGGTGATGTCGCTTCATGCGTGGCCATGCTTGATGTGTTTCCACTGCCATATGGCTTTTTTGTGCCACAGTGCCTACACACTATCACGGTTTTATCCACTAACCTCTTTCCTTCATCATTATATTTGACAGGGAAGCCAAAATGCTCTCATACAGGGGATTTAAATGACGCGGGGCGTTCAAGCTCCTCCGTTCCTCCACTCGCCATGACCACGCTGTGTGTGGACTGAACATGCACACAACTTTTTTTTCCAGAAATCAATCCGCGGATCACACGTGTGTGGTTCGTATCAATATCTTCGGTTCGGATCGTGGATCGATGACAATCCGTTGCACCACTATTGGAGACCAATAACTATCTACTGGTGTTATGTATATTCCATTTTTATCTTGTCATTTAAAGCAGCTTTTGTTATTTGCTTTGCATACTGTAGGGGCTGCTTATTTAACTTTATTTGCTTAATTGTACTTCTTTGCATATATCTTGCGGAGCCAGACCCAATGCACACATGCCAGCACATAATTATGCCCTTTGCTGCTACATGGTGTCGTTGACATGGCAGAAATATGTATGCCATGGAAGTGAAGCATGTGCACAGCAGCTATGACAAAAGCAAACTTTACAAACTTTTATTGTAATAATAATGAAAGGTTGCACAAATATAATGACAATGTAATCAATAATAGAAAGTCAGTAGAATAGTACATAGTATATCATTCAGTCAAAGTAATCATCGTTATACTACAGCAAAGGTAATAATAAACAGGTAGCAGTATTTAAATGTATTGCAATTTAGTAATATCTTAAGTGGTATGGGTAGTGATGGTAAAGAAAAGGGGAAGGGAGAGGAGAAGAATATTGAGTATTATGGTACGTTCCAATTCGACCATTTAGAGTTGTAAATATGGAGGTTGTCATTTAAGGTATGATATATTTTCTCAGAAATCTTATAAACTTCCATTCTCTCCAATACTTGTGACCAAAGGATAGTATTAGATTTCCAATTAAGGGCGATCATCCTTTTTAAGGGCCAGTTCACGCCAGACGCAGTTCTGTTCGGTTCCGTGTGCTTTTTTTCTGCACAAGATGCATGCACAGTGTTTTCCATGTATTCCAATGGCTCTAGTTGTCTCTAGTTCACACCATGCAGTTAGTTTCCGGTCAGTTTCTGCTCCGGAAACTGACTGCATGGTGCCAACTAGAGCCATTGGAATACATGGAAAACACTGTGCATGCATTTTTAGTGCAGAGAAAATGCGCACGGAACTGAATGGAACTGCGTCTGGTGTGAACTGGCCCTAAAGCACAAATTTGAAAAAATGTGCTTTACAAATTTGCTCTGTGTTCTGCTGGCTTTGGGATTCTGAAGCCAAAGTTCAGCAAAACTGAATGAAAATTGTATAACAAAAAAGAGGGTTAAGAGCCAGTCATGTGACCTGCGGTGACTGTGTCTGCCACTGACAAAGCCCATTATAATAATGAAAGTCATCATTGTCATCATCACAAATACGATCAGAAAATATAGGCCATACTTAATAAATACCACCGGGGTTATCGTATAATATATCCCGATGGTAGTAATAGCGTACTAATCCATATGCAAATTTCACAACAGAATTGCAAATTTTCACTGTAAAATAATTGATTATATTAGTTACTTCTGACCATATATTGCTTTAATACTGAGAACCCACCTTTCCCACTTTTCTTCCCATATCAGTTAGCCTGCATCTATTTGAAGGTGGCTAAGCTCTGTTATAGTTGATTTGCTGATCATTAGCCTAGTTGACTCATAACTCCCTACAAAGGACGTTTAAAGTTTATGTTTATTTATTTATTTTTAAATCAGCACAAGGAACTGCCAAGGCACATAAATCAAATTTAATTAATATAAAATTGCATAATCACAATATTTTTTACATAAACAGTTTATACAGATGACTTGCCTTAAAGCAACCTACTGCTTAGTAAACCTTAAAAAGAATACCGACGTCTGTTAACCAGTTCCCGACCCCCGCATGTACATATACGTCCACAATATGGCACGTACAGGCACATGGGCGTACACGTACGTCCTCGCCTATTAGCGGGTGGGGGGTCCGATCGGGACCCCCCCCCGCTACATGCGGAGGTCGGGTCCGCTCGGGGAGCGATCCGGGACCACGGCGCGGCTATTTGTTTATAGCCGCTCCGTCGCGATCGCTCCCCGGAGCTGAAGAACGAGGAGAGCCGTGTGTAAACACGGCTTCCCCGTCCTTCACTATGGCTGCGCATCGATCGCCTCATTCGCTTTATAGGGAAGACACGATCGATGACGTCATTCCTACAGCCACACCCCCAAACAGTTGTAAACACATACTAGGTGCACCCTAACTCCTACAGCGCCACCTGTGGTTAACTCCCAAACTGCAACTGTCATTTTCACAATAAAGAATGCAATTTAAATGCATTTTTTGCTGTGAAAATGACAATGGTCCCAAAAATGTGTCAAAATTGTCCGAAGTGTCCGCCATAATGTCGCAGTCACGAAAAAAATTGCTGATCGCCGCCATTAGTAGTAAAAAAATAATAAAAAATAAAAATGCAATAAAACTATCCCCTATTTTGTAAACACTATAAATTTTGCGCAAACCAACCGATAAACGCTTATTGCGATTTTTTTTACTAAAAATAGGTAGAAGAATACGTATCGGCCTAAACTGAGGAAAAAAAATGTTTTTATATATGTTTTTGGGGGATATTTATTACAGCAAAAAGTAAAAAATATTGCTTTTTTTTCAAAATTGTCGCTCTATTTTTGTTTATAGCGCAAAAACTAAAAACCGCAGATGTGATCAAATACCACCAAAAGAAAGCTCTATTTGTGGGGAAAAAAGGACGCCAATTTTGTTTGGGAGCCACGTCGCACGACCGCGCAATTGTCTGTTAAAGCGACGCAGTCCCGAACTGTAAAAACACCTTGGGTCTTTAGGCTGCATATTGGTCCGGGGCTTAAGTGGTTAAAGTGGCAGCATTTCTCAATCCACTATTGATATTACAGAGCTGCTGTGTAAATTGATGTCATCAACGTGAAACTGAGTTATTGTGGATAGGGCACCTACAGTACAATTAGGCTGGAGGTATGTGGGATTATTGACATGAACAATGCACACTCTGTTAGGACACAAGATTTTAATGGAGCACTTAATTTGCCTCAATTTAAAAAGGCTGTAAAATTGTGAACAATTCCCCATTGGCAAAGCTATATTTAGGATGACATTTTAGATCATTTAATGTAAAACTCCAGTTTTGTTGAGGAAAACAATCCACTCCATGGTGGAGTGGATTTTTTTGCCTTACCTACTCTGAAAATGTCGATTTCAGTAAACTTGATAAAATATTTCTAAATGAGTGCTTAGTGGAAAGGTTTAACTGTGCAAGTAACTCCTAAATCAAGGCTGTACTACATTCCAGTAAACAAAATGAAACCTAGCGACACTGTCAGGTCCAGGGCCATCTTTAACCACTTGCCTACAGGGCACTTACACCCCCTTCCTGCCCAGGCCATTTTTCAGCGCTGTCGCACTTTGAATGACAATTGCGCGGTCATGCTGCACTGTACCCAAATTCATCTTTTTATAAATTTTTTTCACACAAATAGAACTTTCTTTTTGTGGTATTTAATCACTGCTGGGTTTTTTATTTAAAAAAAAAAAAAAGACCAAAAAAATTGAAAAAAATAATGTTTACTTACTTTCTGTCAGTACATTTTGTAATTAAGTAATTTTTCTCCTTCACTGATGTACGCTGATGAGGCGGCACACATGGGCACTCGTAGGCTGAACTGGTGGGCATGGATGAGGTGCTACTTATGGGCACTGATGAGGCAGCACTTATGGGCACTGATTAGGTGGCACTAATATGCTGCACTTATGGGCACTGATAGGTGGCACTGATGGGCACTGTTAGGTGGCACTGATGGGAACTAATAGGTGGCACTGGTGGGCACTGATAGGCGGCACTGGTGGGCACTGATAGGCGGCACTGGTGGGCACTTATAGGCGGCACGAATAGACGGTACTGATGGGCATTGATGGGTGGCATTTATTGGGGGGCGACACTGATAGGCAGAATTGATAGCCAGCACTGACTGACATCACTAATTGGCACTGATTGGTGGCACTTGTGGGTAGTGGTGGGCACTGATTGCTGTCTCTGGTGGGCACTGATTGCTGGCACTGGTGGTCAATGGTGTTCACTGATTGGTGACACTGTTGGCGCTATAATGTAATCAGGGCAGGGTGATCGATGCAGTGGGTGGGGCTGCTGTTAGAAATCATGGGGCCCCCTACAGCCTACCTAATGGGGCCCACAGCCCCACCCCTGACCCTGCATACCTGCCTAAAAGAATGCAGCTTTGTCTTCCAGGGGGACAAAAGGGAGCACTGGTGCTCAGTCAGGGGAGATGGGGTTCCTGTGCTTAGTGGGGAGAGATGGGGTCCTGGTGCGTAGTAGGGGGAGATTGGGGTCCTGGTGCTTAGTGGGGGAGATGGGGGTTCCCGTTGTTCAGTGGGGGAGATGGGGGTCATGGTGTTTAGTTGGGAGAGATAGGGGGTCCTGGTGCTTAGTGGGGGGAGATGGGGGTCCTGATGCTTAGAAGGGAGAGATGGGGGGTCTTGGTGCTTAGTGTGGGCAGATTGGGGGCACTGCCAGTCAGTGAGGGAGTGGGCACTGGTGCTTCTTACCTGGCTGCTTGATCCATCTGGAATCCTGTGTAAAAGAATCCTTCCCTCTTCCACTTTTCTTCTGGGACAATTTTTCTCATCTGAAAGCATGCCGTTGCAGTGATAGCTCAGACGATCTCATTATAGCAAAAAAAGACTTTCTCTGTTCACTGCTCTGCCAGGCTCTAACTGATGACTCATCTGTTGCTGAGCCCAGCAGAGGGAGCCAGTGGTGGAAGTCTTTCCTTGCTGCTGCTTTTTCTTTACTTGTCTGAGCTGGCAGTGCATGGGCATCCCCAGCATCCCTCCAGGTGTGCCAGCTCGGCCACAGTAAATGTCATAGCGATGTCACTTCTCCTGTCACCACGGTGCCCCCCCTCCTTCAATGTGGCGCCCTCTGGATGAAAATATGGGCCCCCACTGCTGCACCGATCATCCCTGAACGTATCATCCATGTGTGCAGGGTGGGTCAGGGCACAGTGCCCCCCCCCCCAGATGCCCATGTGCAGTTAACAACCTGCACACATGGATGATATGCCACTATTTCTCCACCTTCTGGGTCCAGCCTCCCCAGGGATTGGTGGAAACTTCCTAAATATTCAGGACAGCAGCCTCTGGCTCTCCACCCACTAACTTCTAGAACTATCCATAGAGTTCCAGAAGACAGGAGGAGGTAACAGAATGCCACCATTCTAAACACTGCACAGCCTCTTAAACAAAATTGACCCATGCTCCTCTGCCTACAGGGGAAACAAACTAAATTTACCCACACTAGGAACATTGAGGATGCTACATATTAAACTATAGATGCACTTTGTATTACTTGATAAGCAGTGAAAAGTGCAATACACAACACAGCCATGCATCAATTAATAAATCAATCAATACGTATTCACTTTAGTGAAGACAAATTTGTATAAGATGAATTTTGAGTGGTTGTGATCACCAATTCATTTTTCACTTGCCACTTTGATCCTTTTCCAATTAAGTGCAATAACACCTAGCTCCCATTTATTTTACTGTACTCCTACTAGTACATGGTAATGTTTGACTACTATGCATTCTGTGCTTTTATGACGTTTTAACTGAAAAAAAAGACTGTTGGTTTACTCTGAGTCTTTTCCTTTATTCATATTATATCTCAGATAAATGTTTCATCTGCTTGACAATGTTTAAAATACACTTTGCTGGGAACTAATTATATGCCACAGAACTAATAACATCAATGATGGAAATTCTCAGTCACACCCATAACTCAAATAAGTTCATAAATTTTGTAATAACTATAAACATTTCAAACTTTGCCAACTTTCTAATTTGTTGACAACAAATGTTTTTGTGCACTTGGTCCAATTGCTGATGGTATAATTAATTAGACATGTGCATTTGTTTTTGTCCGAATGCATTTTCGTCTGAATTTCGGGTATTTTCGTTATTGTTTTAACAAACGAAAACGAACGCGCAGAATCCGTAATCCGAAAGATCCGACATAAAAAAATGCTTTATTTTCGTTTTCGTTGCTACAACAGTTCGACATGACGCTGACAATAGCAATCTGTGTCTATCGAATCTGCGGTCGAATGTGCCTAACCTAACTCTATTAGTCCAAGATTATTCTACATAGAGTGAAAAGATTTGACATTATAGAGACAGTGTTGGGGTAGAGCATTCGATATGAACGACGAAGATTCAACGAAGCAGCGAAAAACATACAAACGTTGAATCTGTCATTGAAGGCGTATGGTGTCTGTCGAAAGTTCTAAGAAGATTCGACAATCAGCTAAACTGTACGACGCCGCAATCGTACATTTCCGGTCATAGGCTATAGAAGAATTTGAATGTTGGATGACTAGTAATAATAATTTAAAAAACAAAATTATTACTAGTGTCATACAACATTAGAATTCTTTTATAGCTTGTAGGCAGAACATTCGACCTGAAATGTACAATTGCGGCGTCGTACAGTTTAGCTGCTCCATCGAATCTTCTTAGAACATTTGACAGACACCATAAGCCTTCAATTTAAAGCAGGAGTTCACCCGAAAAACAATTTTTAACATTAGATTGAGGCTCATTTTGTCAAGGGGAATCGGGTGTTTTTTTTTTAAATCGAAGCAGTACTTACCGTTTTAGAGATAGATCTTCTCCGCCGCTTCCGGGTATGGTCTTCGGGACTGGGCGTTCCTATTTGATTGACAGGCTTCCGACAGGCTTCCGACGGTCGCATACATCGCGTTACGAGTAGCCGAAAGAAGCCGAACGTCGGTGCGGCTCTATACGGCGCCTGCGCACCGGCGTTCGGCTACTTTCGGAAAATCGTGACGCGATGTATGCGACCGTCGGAAGCCTGTCAATCAAATAGGAACGCCCATACCCGAAAGCGGCGGAGAACATTGCTCTCTAAAACGGTAAGTACTGCTTCGATTTAAAAAAAAACACCCGATTCCCCTTCACAAAATGAGCCTCAATCTAATGTTAAAAATTTAGTTTTTGGGTGAACCTCCACTTTAAAGATTCATTCTTAATTAAAGGGGTTGTAAAGGATTTTTTTTCCCTAAATAGCTTCCTTTACCCTAGTGCAGTTCTCCTTCACTTACCTCATCCTTCGATTTTGCTTTTAAATGTCCTTATTTCTTCTGAGAAATACTCACTTCCTGTTCTTCTGTCTGTAACTCACCACCACTGGTGTGGAGAAAGCCTCTTGGGGGGGGGGGGAGCAGGCAAGTCAGGACACTCTCTACTTTGCAGATAGAGAAAGGAGCTGTGTGTTAGTGGACGTCCTGACACTCCTACTCGCCCCCTCCCCCCTCAGGAGGCTTTCTCCACACCAGGAAGAAAGCGTTGAGTTACGGTGGTGAGTTACAGACAGAAGAACAGGAAGTGAGCATTTCTCTTAAGAAAAAAGGACAATTAAAAGCAAAATCGAAGGATGAGGTAAGTGAAGGAGGACTACAATAAGGTAAAGGAAGCTATTTAGGGAAAAAAATAATTTCCTTTACAACCCCTTAAATTCGGATTTTCGGAGAAATGCATTTTATAACAAAACTAAAAACGAATTTAAGGAGTAACTAAATATATTTATTTTCCAGACGAAAACGAAATTCCGAAACAAAATATTTCAGTGTGCACATGTCTAGAATTAATAAGAATGTTTTCAACCACTGAACTCTGCTGTACACGGCTGCAAAACACATTATTTTTTTCAGCAGGGGTACAGACACAACTATAGATGACTGCATTTTGTAAATCAACATTGGAAAGTGTACAGACTGCTCCACCTGTTTTACTATTTCACATTCTAACTCTATAAATTATATTAGTATGATTTTACTGGGACCTACAATAAAATTTATGATATTATTTGTCAATTGCTCTACGTTATTAAAACTATAAAACAGAAATATGAAAGCAATGTCTCCAACTTCCTTATATTCTTTATGGTCAGTAAATATAAAAAAGTTCCCGATACTGATCACATAATAACACAATCATCTTAATATTAATATAATTATAAAGATTTAGCATATACAATAATATACTAGGGTCTGTCATCAGAAAACACAGGAGAGGACCTATGACTACTTGGTCTCTGACTCTGATGCCGCGTACACATGATCATTTTTCGGCATGAAAGATAACGTTGTTTTTAAAAACGTCATTTAAAATGATCGTGTGGGGGCTGCACATCGTTTTTCAGTTTCTGGAAAACGACAAAAAAAAATTCGAACATGCTGCATTTTTTAACGTCGTTTTAACCACTTAAGGACCCCTTCACGCCGATATACGTTGGCAGAATGGCACGGCTGGGCACATCCACGTACATGTATGTGGCTCTTTAAGCCCAGCCGTGGGGTCGCATGCGCGCACCGTGGGCGCATGCACGCGACCCGGTCCGAAGCTCCGTGACCATGGCCGCGGGACTCGCGGACCCGATCGCGGCTGGAGCCCCGCGATCAGTCCCCGGAGCTGAAGAACAGGGAGAGCTGTGTGTAAACACAGTTCCCCATTCTTCCCTTTTATAGGGAAACACAATCCCTATCATCACAGCCGAGTCTAGGCTCCTCCTCTACACTGACAGTACATCCACAACAGGAGGAGGAGCCTAGGAGGAGGGATATCCATGTGGAGAAAGCCGCGCTGTCTAAGGTCTGTAAATGTGGGGAGGGGAGAGATATTATACTATACTCACAATGGGCAGATATACAGGGGGGGGCCACATTAGGGGCATTACACAGGGGGGGTTACATTAGGGGGATTACACAGGGGGGGGTTACATTAGGGGCATTACACAGGGGGGCATTCCACGGGGGGGTTACATTAGGGGGATTACACAGGGGGGGGGTTACATTAGAGGGATTACACAGGGGGGTTACATTAGGGGGATTACACAGGGGGGGTTACATTAGAGGGAGTTACATTAGGGGGATTACACAGGGGGGTTACATTAGGGGGTATTTCACGGGGGGGGGGGGGATTTCACGGGGGGGTTACATTAGGGGGATTACACGGGGGGGTTACATTAGGGGGAGTTACATTAGGGGGATTACACAGGGGGAGTTACATTAGGGGGATTACACAGGCGGAGTTACATTAAGGGGATTACACAGGGGGAGTTACATTAGGGGGGTTACATTAGGGGGATTACACAGGGGAAGTTACATCAGGGGGGGTTACATTAGGGGGATTACACAGGGGAAGTTACATCAGGGGGGGTTACATTAGGGGGATTACACAGGGGGAGTTACATCAAGGGGGTTACATTAGGGGGATTACACAGGGCAAATGACATCAGGGGGGTTACATTAGGGGGATTACATCAGGGGGGGTTACATTAGGGGGATTACACAGGGGGAGTTACATCAGGGGGGGTTACATCTGGGGGATTTGAGGGTATTTACACAGGGAATGAATACACTGTAGGGATTTACAACAGGGGGGAATTTACACTATGGGTGATAAAACTGGGGCAGGCTAGACAAAAGAGAGCCCAATGCACTAGCCTGCCCAGTGTCTACTGCTCTGTTATGTTCCTGCTATCACTCCGCATTGGCAGGACAGAGCATTGCGGCAGGCTAGGGGGAGAGCTATGCTAATGCTCAGTGACCAGGGGGGAGGGTTGGGGGGTGACACCATATTTTTTTTTTTGTAAACTGGCACTTTACAATGAATGTTGCACTGTATTTTCTGTGAAATATATATGCATATGAGCGTATCATTTTTTTTTTTTGGTGGGGGAGTGGATCTTGGGTGGGAGTTCCCCACAATTTTTTCCCCAGGACTTGACCCCTGGATGGTACGTAACCCCAGCTAAACTTAACAGATTATATGAACATTCCTCGGAGCGTTGCTGGTGATGTGGTGACAAACTTAGGGATATCCTACATGTCTTTTGTATTTGAGATCGGATTATGGGTTTCTGGTCCGAAGTCAGAAAAATCTGCCAAAAATGTACATTACAGATCGGTCTCCTCCCCTTGTGAGTCCCCCTGCCCCTACAGTTTTAAATCACTCCTAGGGAACATATTAACCCCTTCAGCTCCCCCTAGTGTTAACCCCTTCCCTGACAGTCACATTTACACAGTAATCAGTGCAGTTTTATAGCACTAATCGCTGTATAAATGTGAATTGTCCCAAAAACGCATCAAAGGTGTCTGATATGTCTGCCACAATGTCACAGATCGCCGCCATTACTATTAAAAAAAAAAAAAAAAAAAAAATGCCATAAATCTATCTCCTATTTTGTAGACGCTATAACTTTTGTGCAAACCAATCAATATACGCTTATTGCGATTTTATTTTTTACCAAAAATATTTAGAAGAATAGGTATCGGTCTAAACTGAGGACATTTTTTTTTTTTTAAAGTTGATATTTATTAAATCAAAAAGTAAAAAATATTGTGTTTTTTCAAAATTGTTGCTATTCTTTTGTTTATAGCACAAAAAATAAAAACCGCAGAGATGATCAAATACCCCCAAACGAAAGCTCTATTTGTGGGGGGGAAAACATAAAGATTTTATTTGGGTACAGTGTTGCATGACCGCGCAATTGTCATTCAAAGTGCAACAGCGCTGAAAACTAAAAATTGGTCTGGGCAGGAAGGGGGTGAACATGCCCTGTATGGAAGTGGTTAACGCAGCTGCAGGTCTGCAAATCTCTTCTTCTGTATATAATAGAGCTGCATCCCGACCTCTGGAAGTAGATTCGGCCCCCACTGTAGCCATGTGGCTGACTAAAGTCGAGGGACTCTAAACAAATTCCCAAAGAAGTGATTTTACTGGCATGAATTTACATTCTCTGATGAGTACAAATCCATCCTGAAACATTCAGAGACCAGTTTGCTAACGGAGTAGGAAGCCGGATGTTATGGGGAGGGGCAGACCCTTTCCCTTGCCCTTATCTATTTTTACCCTCTTCCATTCCCTCTTTTCCTTTCTCTTTCCCCTACCCCTCCCTTACCCCCCCTTTTTTTCTCTCTCTCTCTCTCTCTCTCTCTCTCTCTCTCTCTCTCTTTCCTTTTCAGGTATTCTGATAACCCTCTGACAGGGGTCGAGACAATTTTTGTTTGGCTGTTTTTTCACACTTTTTTTACTTTGTTTAAGTCCACATTTTAAAAATAAAAGGTTTGGGAGAGATGCATGCCAGTCTTCACGTGATGATACCTTCACTGAGTCATGCTACATGAGTATTTCTACCTGTGTGTAATGTTTTCATTGTATATGCGTGAACAATATCTAAGTTATTTTTTTTGGCTTGTCAGTCTGATTATGCTGTGTATACTTTCCACAGTATTCACCTGTTATACACTTTATGCCGTGGTATGTACTTCCTTACCTATAAATTATGAATTAACAGAAAAAAAAATCTTACCTGATCCAGCGATGTGCATAAGAAAGAGCCTCAGTTCTCCGGGGAATCTCCTTCCTCATTGGCTGAGACAGCAGCAGGAGCCATTGGTTCCTGCTGCTGTCAATCACAGCCAGTGAGCCCAAGAGGAGAGAGAAAAAAGAGCCTACTTGGGTGCCCCCATTGCAAGCTGCTTGCTCTGGGGGCACTCAGCAAGGAGATTTTTTTTGTTTAACCTTAACACATTTTCTGCATTAGGGACAAATCTTTTTCATGTTCAGCAACCCTATACCCCCCCCCCCCCCAAATAGTTATCTGAAGCCAGAGAACACATGTTCAGAGCCATTCAATCCTGCACCAGCTGGGTTATACAAGAGGTTCGGGTCCACTCTGTGCAAAACCATTGTACAAAGCAGGTAAGTATACCATGTTTATTATTTTAATACAAAAAATAAAAAATAAAGCTTGACAATCACTTATAAGGTGTTGACTAGTTTTCATACAAAATGTATTTTTGTGGACTGAAATGATTAAGTGTCGGTTTTCACAGAGCCGACCTGTCAGGTGACTTAGCCGCCTGACAAGTTGCGCTTCATGCATTGCAATGGAACCGTTCTAATAGGAGCGACTCAAGTTGCTCCGACTTATAAAAAGGATAATGTACTACTTTGGGGCACCTTTGTAGCGGCTTGTATTGACTTCTATACAGAAGACGTTTTGCAAGCCATGCTCAAGTCACGCTATACGGGGCGGCTTCAGAGTTGGATGACTTTGAAGCCGCTCCTGTGTGAAACTGGCACTAAGAGCCTTTATAACTTCAAAAAGTATCTATTTCCTGCAATTATAGTATGTTTACTCTTGCAGGTTTAATGTTTTATAGTAAGTTAGAACTACATTTAAACTTCTGCCAGTTTACTCTCTGGCATGCTCCCAGTTATGTTCTTCATAATCTGATTTTAGATAAAAGTACTTTTGGTATCACTGAGTTGTCTATCAAGTCTTACCTCAGACACTGGACTCAGGAGAAAGTTTATACAAAACAGCAATCTTTCAAAGTTTTTTTATTTTTTATTAATGAATGGAGCTACTGTATATTTAAAAAAAAAAAAATTACTTATTATCAATTAGTAAATATCACTACTATCCGTAAACATTCCTGACAGCACAGTTTACTCCGTATAAGGGTTTGTACAATGCCGCGTACACACGGTTGGAATTTCCGACAAGAAAAGTTTGATGTGAACTTCTGGTCGGAAACTCTGACCGTGTGTAGGCTCTGACTTTTTCTGTCAGAATTTCTGACAGCAAAAATTTGAGAGCTGGTTCTCATTTTTTCAGACGGCAAATGTTCTTGTCGGAAATTCCGATCGTCTGTATGCAATTAAAAAAAACATGCATTCTCGGAATCAATTTGACGCATGCTTGGCATCATTGAATCATTTTTCTCGGCTCGTTGTAGTGTTATAGGTCACTGCGTTATTGACAGTTGAAATTTTGTGTGACCGTGTGTATGCAACACAAGTTTGAGCCAACATTCTGTCGGAAAAAAATCCACGGTTTTCTTGTTGGAATTTCCGATTGTGTGTACGTTTGTAGAACCCTATGAATGTTTTTGTAGCATGCGAGAATCAAGGCTCAGTGGATATTTGTTACGTTTTTAGCCTAGTTAGGCATAAGTAAACAACAGAAAAATTGTAACATGTCAGCACAAAATCAACCCAAGCTAGCATTGACCCAAAAAATAAGTTTCCTAGTTTATCTGAGTACTGTGATAATATAGAAGTGAACTATTTAAAATATATGACTAAAATATAATACCCTTACACTGGTCAGGAAGTGGTAAAAAAGGAGGTCGTCTAAAAATTACCAAGAAATTATAACATTTACATGCATATATCTGAAATTTCGCAAAAAAAAAAAGAATCAGAGGCATTTATGGGGAAGAATTTCAGACGCTTGAAATGTCAACAGTGACGTTTCAGAAATAAGAATCCAGAACATTTATTTTAAATAACGTTTTATATAGAATTGTGGAAGGAATTTATCAAAGATAACTGCACTAAACAACAAAAAAATAAATTCATTTACACAATTAAATAATTTTGTGATGCTTAGAGCAGTTATCGTTTATTTTCCCCACTGTTACTTTTCTGGGGACAATCCAATATATGGATTTTTTTTAAACTAAAGGAATTTTTTTTATTTTTTAAAAATAACAAACATGTTATACTTACCTCCACACTGTGCAGCTTGTTTTGCACAGAGTGGCCCCGATCCTGGTCTTCTGGGGTCCCTCGGCGGCTGTCTCTGGCCCTTCCCGCAAGAACTCCACACATTCATGCGAGGGAGCTTGCATTGTGTGGAGTCCTTGCGGGCGCGCTCCCGTGATACAGCCGACGGCCATAGCCACAGGCTGCCCTGCTTCAATCGACCAATGAATTAGCCGGGAAGCCGGCCAAGATGCCAACGCGTTCACGGCGCGGGACTTTCGAGGGGTCAGGTAAGTAAATGGGGGGGGGGGGGCTGGGGAGGCCGGTATTGTCTGAAGTTTTTTCACCTTAATGCATAGTTCATTAAAGTGAAAAAAACTTTTACCTTTACAACTCCTTTAAATTTTGAGTGATAATGGAAAATAGAGGGTTATTCTTCCTAAAAGGGTCACAGACAGCAATAAAAACCTGCTAGGTGTTCTAATCCATTTACACTCTATCCAAAACAAAACAAAAACAAAAAAAGTTTTTCCTTTAGTTATACCTTAAGAATTTGTTTCCAATATATACATGGAATATAAAAAGTGCAACCACAATTCTGGAGCAAACTTTCTTTCCATCGCCTATGTCTAATCATAGATATGTGATGGGTACGTATGTCCCTGAGCAAATTAACCTGTAAAGCCTATACTGTTGTAAATCATACCGACAGATCTCAAAAAAGGGAATACAATTATGATCAGGCTAAGATCCAGAGAAGAAAATAGGGTGAATAATGATGTTTTTAGGGATTTCCCTAAAGCCTTGTCATTTCCTCAATTAGTGACTCAACACATATCCTCTTCTCCTTCTTCTTTGTGACTCACTGTATATTGTGCCATCACTCATCCTATATAGAAGATGCTACAAAAAAAAGAATAATAATAATTTAATATATGCCGAGATAAACATTTTCTTTATACCTATCTAGATACAGCTGGCAAATTATACATATGTCATTTGTACAGATATAGCATTGCAGCTGCAGAACAGATATATTTTTGCCATAGATAAATAAACATAAAGTGTGATAAATTTATATAACTATAGTGCTGAAGTATGATATACGACTTTTTACAATAACGTGTTATGAACTAAGCCATTACTTTCCAACATCATGGAGATGAACACCGAAGTGGCACAAGAAAGCTCACATTTTTTCAAAGTAGACATTTTTTTCTGAACTCAAAAAGGACACAATGGTTATGGTATAAATCAGCAATGGAGATGTGGTGGGACAACAAATATATTCTAGTAACTTCATATTTAGTAACATGCATTACTGTTCTGGTGACAACACAAAATGTGGTATTTTTCCTCATTTTCAATGCCGGTGACAGGAAAAACGGAGTGGTTAAATCTACCTAGCAGGAACACACAGATCATCCCTGCCAATGAGAATGCTGCTGCCTACTTTAAGGCCTAATAGATATTTCTTGGGCCTTAACCACTTGCTGCCCCGGCCAATTGGGAGCCGATGCGCGTGGCTGCGATGTCTTATATTGGTAAAATATAAAAGATAACATTATGTAGAGTAAATAGATACCAAACATTTTAATAAAAATTAACCACTTGCCAAACGCACTATAGCCGAATGACGGCTACAGTGCGGCTCGATAACTCTGGGAGGGCGTACATTGATGTCCTCCCAGAATCGCGCTCACGCGTGACTCTTGGGGCGCGTACACGGGAGTATCCGTGACCACCGGGTACAAGCTCAGCCATCCCGCCATCCACGCTCATCCATCCTGCTATTCACGCTCATCCATCCACACTCATCCATCCCGCCATCCACGGTCAGCCATCCCGCCATCCACACTCAGCCATCCCGCCATCCACACTCACCCATCCTGCCATCCACACTCAACTATCCCGCCATCCATACTCATCCATCCTGCCATCCATACTCATCCATCCATACTCATCCATCCATGCTCAGCTACCCCTCTGTCATATTTATCCACCCATCCATGCTCAGCCATCCATACTCAGCAATACTCATCCATCCATGCTCAGCCATCCCATCCACCCCCAGTCATACTCAGCCATACCCAGACATACCCAGCCATACTCGGCGACACCCAGCCATACCAAGCCGTACCCAGCCATGCTCAGCCAAACTCAGAGATACCCAGCCATACTCAGCCGTACTCAGCCATACTCAGCTGTACCCAGCCATACCCAGCCATACTCAGCGATACCCAGCCATACTCGGGCGTACACAGACATACTCAGCTGTACCCAGCCATACTCAGTTATACCCAGCCATACTCGGGCGTACACAGACATACTCAGCCGTACCCAGCCATACTCACCAATTTGAGTTATTTTTTTACCAAAGATATGTAGCAGTAGAAATGTTGGCCAAAATGTATGAGGAAAAAATACAAATTTGCTAAATTTTATAACAGAAACAAAGAAAAATTCATTTTGTTACAGAATTTTCATTTTTTTTTATTTTATAGCGCAAAAAATAAAAAACCCAGCTGTGATTAAATACCACCAAAAGAAAGCTCTATTTGTAGGGAAAAAAAGGACAAAAAAATCATAAGGGGACAGTGTTGTATGACTGAGTAATTGTCATTCAAAATGTGCATCACATACACTTACCTGCAAACGAAGCCTGTGCCGTCCACATCCATACCTCCCAACTTTTTAGCATTGAACTGCGGGACAATAAAGTTGTTGAGGGGGGGGGGGTTACTGCTGCAGGATGCCGACGAAATTACAGTCACCGGTCATTCATAATTTTGGGATGCCAACATTTTTTTTAAGACGACAATCAAATTGTTGTGCAGGGGGAGGGTGGCTGCTGCGGGAAGCTGGGGGGGGGGGGGGCTTGCTTCTCTTACCTCTGCTTTCCTCCTCCCGCACAATCCGTGCCAGTTGGGAGGTATGCACATCCATCTTCACCTGTCTTCCTTCCGGGGCCGCGGACTCTAGCTGTGTGACTGGCCAGAGCTGCGTGACGTCATCCCTGCGCATGCGCAGGGGAGACGCCAGTCATGGCACTTGCTCCTGCAGAAACGGCACGGGCAGGCCTCTCCTTTAGAGAGCAGAAAACAGTGAATATCTCCTATTTAGGAGATATTTACAGCACTTATAGGTAAGCCTTATTCTAGACTTACCTGTAGGTACAAATGTTACAAGGAGGTTTACAACCTCTTTAAGGATGCATTTCACTATTCTTCTATCATCATCATTATCATCACGATAATTGCACAGTACAGGTGCTGTGGCTCAAAACATCCGTGCTGTGTGATTCTCATGATGATACTGATGATGATCAGTCACAGTTAGGGCAGAATTAATTTGCTCAGTGGGAGATCTGTCCGCTGCCCTCTTGCTGAGCAGAGCTGAGTGGGTGGATGACAGGTCCGTGTCCACTCAGTTTCTGCATAGTGGACATGGACAGACCTCGCTCTGCTCTATGGGCAGAGCAAGGTCTGGATTGGAGGTAGGCGAGTGTAAACCAACAGAAAGTCCATTTACACTCACCGCTCCAAAGAGATAAATGGAGGGTCCAATCAGGTCCGCCTGAAAAACAAACAGGCTGACCTGATTGGACCGATTACGTGAAAGGGGCCTTAGAGGGATACACAGCAATGTGTGTGTCCCTTGCCTCAACGCCGTGCCCTGGTTTTGCCCATAATGATTGTACCTTTTCTGAAAATTAATTGTAGACTTGATGGATGGGTGATCCCTTACTCAGTGTGCTCCTGTGGCTGTGTGTTAACTTTAACATGATAGCTTCTTCTGCATTGTTAATGTAATGCCTGCCATGTGTCACTATCCAACCTGGTGCTGATTCCCTCTCAGCCCGAGTCCGACCTTCTATCAGCACTTTTTTGCTGAAGGAGCCAGGCAGTTCCAGTAAATGCGGCATTGGCAGCTACTGTAAGTCTGCCTGCATGCCAATGTAGAAAAAAGTCCCCCCACGCTACAGATCGTGGGCCCATTCTGGATCAACTGATGTGGCCCAATATGAATCATACAGTCCACCTGGAAGCCGCCAGAACCATGGGAACTAGCATAAATAAACTGCCTGCAGAATCTTTCATACACTATAAAACCTAAAGCTGCTGGCCCTCCTGTTGAAGTAAAGGGGTCCAGGCCCCCTACATGAGGCCCAGCAGCCCTGATGTGTTGAAGATTCTTCTAGTATGTCAATGTGATATGTCAAGGTAAAGTTAGGGTAAAATGCGGGAAACGCATTTGTGTGTGGACATTCCCTTATTCTCAAATAATAAAACCTCTGGCCGGGGTGTCAGGAGCGGGCCTGTCAGAAGTATGATGCAATATGGTGGAGAGTTTCTCAAAAACAGGTCAGTGGTTGTCCTATCCAAGAAGAACTTGCACAGTCTGGCACCAACACCTGCCCAATCATACTCCCCCCTCACAGGCTACTTATCTACACACAGCAGGAGCTTGTCAGAGAACATAACGCAGATTCCGAAGAAAGAATTAAAGACCATTTTGTGAACTGGAACTTTGATGAGAATTGCAGCTGTGGATTCATCAAAAATGATGATACACAGACCGTTGCCAGCCATTTATCTCTGTCTGTAGCGCTCTATGAACACTAGACATCAACTCTTGTAATGTGTAATCAATGGCATATTCTTAATTTATTTTTTGAACTTGCACATTCTAAAGGGACACTTTTTTTGTTTTGATTTTGTTATACGTTTCATCAATCAGCCTATTGATAGAATAAATTATGTTTCTTTTAAACTTTGTGATTAATAATATCTTAGCATACTCTGTGGCATATAATATTTCAGATGTTATATGCAATCAAGCTAGTTCTCATCTGGTGATTAAGTGAGGATTTGTTCCTACACAGTACCCTCTAGAGGCAACATGAGAGAATATGTAGCCTGACTTCCAGTAGTCTCAGCTGCAACTCTGCATGGTCTCAGCTTGCATGCATCTAAAAATTGGGGCATATATACAATATAGGCTACATGCACACTAGTATATTGAAAAATGCTGTTTCTCCTACGCTGTGATTTTTAAAACCAGTTTAGCACCGTTTGGTGTTTGTGCGTTTATTTATTTCATTCGCCAGCATTTTTATTTATTCTGGCTATTGAAATAAACGCTTAAGTACTAAACACGCTTCGATTAGGGGTGCAACGGATCAAAAAACTCACGGTTCGGATCGTTCCTCGGATCAGGAGTCACGGATCGGATCATTTTTCGGATTGGCAAAAAAAAAAAATCTTCCCCACTGTAATATCCACATCTCCCCCCCCCCCACCAACTATAGTACCCCCTCGGTGCAGACACCCCCCTCCTCTTAGTACAGAGACCCACCCCTCCTCTTAGTACAGAGACCCCCCCTTCTCAGTACAGTGACCCCCCTTCTCAGTACAGTGACCCCCCTTCTCAGTACAGTGACCCCCCTTGTCAGTACAGTGACCCCCCCTTCTCAGGACAGTGACCCCCCTTCTCAGGACAGTGACCCCCCCTTCTCAGGACAGTGACCCCCCCTTCTCAGGACAGTGACCCCCTTCTCAGTACAGTGACCCCCCCCCAGCTAGTACCGACAGACAAGCGGCGTGTCCCACGAGTGCGGGCTCCTCCTCTGTGGGTGTAAACAGAGGAGGGCCGCGGCTCCGGAGCTAGGCCGAAGCCGCGGCCTTTCCTAGCGTTATGGTCGCGGCTCCGGAGGTAGGCCGAAGCCGCGGCCATAACATTAGGAAAGGCTGCGGCTTCGGCCTAGCTCCGGAGCCACCGCCGTAACATTAGGAAAGGCCGCGGCTTCGGCCTAGCTCCGGAGCCGTGGCAATCCGCGCATCACAGTGTGTTCTGATCCGAAGGGGGTGACCCGTTCGGATCACGGATCAACTGTGATCCGTTGCACCCCTAGCCTCGATGCACTGGCGGTGTTCTTTCCCTGCCTCTAAACACTGTTAAAAGCCTATGGGGGTTATTTATTAAAGGCAAATCCACTTTGCACTACAAGTGCCAACTATAAGTGCAAAATACACTTGAAATTGCACAGAAAGTACACTTGGAAGTGCAGTCGCTGTAGATCCGATTTGCACATGCAAGGAAATTAAAAAACAGCATTTTAGCTTGCACATGATTGGATGATAAAATCATTAGAGCTTCTCCTCATTTCAGATCTACCTCTCAGATTTACAGCATTTACTTGTAGTGCAAAATGGATTTGCCTTTGATAAATAACCCCCTATGTGTGCATGGACACATAGGCTAATATGCAGGTGAGAGAAAGAAAAAGAGGTAGAAAGAAAGAAAGAAAAAGAGGGAGAAAGAACATTACACCAGCTGCATCCGGGCGGGGAGAGTTGAGTGCGGCCGCCCGGCGAGTTGTGCTGTCGCTTTTGCAGAAGCCGGGCTTCTTTTTTCAGAAGGGACAGCGATGATCAGAAAGCACAGGGTAGTGCCGGAGATAGTGGAATGCCACCCTGGTGATTGATCACAGGCAAATTAGGTGGCCGCGAGGCCCCTGTGAGTGTGAGGCCTTAGGCGGCCGCCTAATTTGCCTAATTAAAGAGCCGCTTCTGACAACACACTACTGACTCCTATACTCTTCTCTGCTGACCCCTGTACTCTGCCCTGCTGGCCTCCTGTACTCTGCCTTGTTAACCCCTGTACCAGGGGCAATGCTAGATGAGAAAAAGACCAGGGGCTTCAGCCGAAGATAATTTTGAAAACCCCTCCCACATTTTAAAGTAAAATAAGATTTCCTACTTTACAGTTTTGCACATTATTATCTGTAAATATTACATTTAAATTATTATATCCTTTAGTGTACCACTAGATTTTTTCAATATATTGAAAGATAAGAAAAATACTTAGAACCCATGCACACCAAGCCATAGGCAATTGCAGTGTTTATTACCTGTTATGCCGCATGTTTGCATGAACTGTTGAGGTGGGTTGGGGTGCCATTCAAAAAAAATCTTAAATGTTGATTCTTGATTCAGGCGCAGTGTCACTCAGATCAAGAGCGAGCGCGGATCTCCGACTCCAACCCGCCGCTCGCACACACGCAGTGTCACTTCCATCTTCTGGATCCGATGGCACCTAAAATGGACGTCACATATCCCGCGGTAGCGGCATTGGACCAGTGTCACGTCCATCATAGGCACTGTCAGGTCCAGGAGGTGGGACTTTGTGTAAGTCACTCGACCGCGCTATGCTCTTAGTAAGTCGGAGACAGAGGGGGTATTTACGAAAGGCAAATCCACTTTGCACTAAAAGTGCAAACTACAAGTGCAAAGTGCACTTGAAATTGCACTGAAAGTGCACTTGGATGTGCAGTCACTGTAAATCTGAGAAGATCTGAAACGAGAGGAAGCTCTGCTGATTTTATTATCCAATCATGTGCAAGCTAAAATGCTGTTTTTTATTTTCCTTGCATGTCCTTCTCGGATCTACGGCGACTGCACTTCCAAGTGCACTTTCAGTGCAATTTCAAGTGCACTTTGCACTTGTAGTACGAAGTGGATTTGCGTTTAGTAAATAACCCCCAGAGTCTCTTTGTAAATGGCGGCTTGGGGCTAATAATACAGTTATGAATGTCTGAGTCCCCGGGCTTTTTGGGGGCCCACTCCCGACGCACCTGCCCTGTACACTGCCTGATTAGCCCTGTGTTCTGTATTGCTAACCCCTGTACTTTGCCCTAAAAACTACTGACCCCAGTGCCCTATAAACTCTCTGTATATTACCCTACAAGCTACTTACGCCTGCACACTGCCCTGCTGACCACTGAACTCAGGGCCGGATTAACAATGGGGCTGATGGAGCTTCAGCTCCAGGCCCCTTTCTCAAGATAGGCCCATTTGCCCAAAAAAAAAAAAAAAAAAAAATTTTTTTTTTTTTTTTTTAAGATTTTTTTTTTTCTAAGATCGAATTTGGGGGGTTGTAGCCCGATGACCAGAGGTCACAGAAACCCTACATTTGGGGGTAGGCATGGGAAGAGCTACCCCACAACTGGTTAAAATATGGGACGGCTATCATTTATGATTCCGGAGATACGGGCCTGCTTGCACAGCCTGTCAGAAGCTACATTCAGAGCGGCCAATATAAATACAAGCTGACACACTACAGCAGACTGATAGGATCACAGTGCTTATAATAATTATTTGTATATTACTCATGGTAATTAACCCCTTGCCACCCAGGCCAATTCTGACACTTCTCTACTACATGTAAAAATCATCATTTGTTTTTTGCTAGAAAATGACTCTATGGTGGTCTTTGCACTTTTTATGTTGCAGGGTACAGAGCTGCACGATTCTGGCTAAAATGAGAATTGCAATTTTTTTGCTTAGAAGATAGATCACGATTCTCTCACGATTGTTGCGGCGTAACATCATCTTTCACATAAAAAAAAAATAAAAAAAAAATGGGCTAACTTCACTGTTTTGTTTTTATGGTTTTTATTATTCATTGAAGTGGGAAAATGCAGTGTGACATAACATATTGCAGCAATAGCCATTGTATTCCCTAGAGTCTCTGCTAAAATATATATAATGTTTGGCAGTTCCAAGTCATTTTCTAGCAAATAATATTTCTTTCTAACTTAAGAAACAAGTGTTGGACTTTAAGTGGTTAAATTTAGTTACAATGTTAGTTAGTTACAATGTTTCATTTTGTTTACAAACTTCGCAGACTGTCCAGATTTGTTCTTTACACACAGAAGTGTATCCCTTTGATCTAAGAAGGAAGTGTTAGTTACAATGTTTCCTGTTAAAAACTTGGCAGACTGCCCAGATATTTTCTTTTGACAGCTGAAAGTCTCTCCACTTGTTTTATGAAAGAATCGGCAAACTCTGCCTTGGAGATCGTCAGGGGGGTTGAATCGAGATCACGATTTTTTTAACGATTAATTGTGAAGCTCTAGCACGGTATTTGCGCAGCAATTTTTCAAACATGTTTTTTTGGAAAAAAATGTTTCATTCATTAAAAAAACAGTTAGTTAGTTAAGTTAGCACAATTTTTTTTGGTATCCTAAGCGATGCTTTACATTTTTTTAGGTTACATGTTTAGAGTTACAGAGGAGGTCTAGTACTAGAATTATTGTTCTCGCTCTAACGATCGTGGCGTATGTAACCTGTGTGTATCTGGCTCTGATACTACCAGTGCCTACCCAGCCACTGACTAGTATCTCTCCCCAGCCTGTCCCCACACACCCTCTCACCTGCTGACCTGTGGGGGAATCACTCCTGCAGTGTTATTGTGTTCTGCCAGTGCGTACAATGATCAGTGTTGCTAACTTTAGCTGGCAGCACTGATTGTTTTAAGAAAAAAAAACAGGCTGGTTGTACTCAAGTTGATTAATAGATTGACTTGTGTAAAACCAGCTAGCCCATACATAGATTGACTATGGCTGGTCTCTGCATAATTGGCGTAATTTCAATCCATGTATGACCCGCTTAACCACTACTCAGTCCCTAAATATCCTTCCACTCCTGTACATAGTGCTCACTGTCATACTCTCCACACTCCTCTCCTGTACATAGTGCCCACTGTCATACTCTCCACACTTCTCTCCTATACATAGTACCCACTGTCATACCCTACACACTCCTCTCCTGTACATAGTGCCCACTTTCATACCCTCCACACTCCTCTCCTATACATAGCGCCCACTGTCATACCCTTCACACTCCTCTCCTGTACATAGTGCCTGCTGTCATACACTTCTCTCCTGTACTTAGTGCCCACTGTCGCACCCTCCACACTCCTCTCCTGTACATACTGCTCACTGTCATACCCTCCACACTCCTCTCCTATACATAGTGTTCACTGTCATACCCTCCACACTCCTCTCCTATACATAGAGCCCACTATCATACAGTCTACATTCCTCTCCTGTACATACTGCCCACTGTCATACCCTCCACACTCCTCTCCTGTACATACTGCCCCATCATACCCTCCACACTTCTCTCTGGTACGTACTACCCTCTGTCATACCCCCTCACTCTTCCTGTACATACTGCCCATTGTCATACCCTTCACACTCCTCTCCTGTACAAAGTGCTTTTTTCCGTACCCTTTGTACTCCTCTCCTGTACATAGTGCCCACTGTTAGACCCTCCACATTCCTCTCCCTCACCTGCACATACTTCCCACTTATATACCGTCCATATTCCTCCCCTATGTCGCTTACCCACAAAAACAGTTCTTTAAAATTATACTGAATATCCTCAATGTTACCAGCTCTAGAATGGACACACTTTTGTTAGTTCAACTAAAGGAAATCTCAGTTCTCATATTTGTTCTGCCCCATTATTAGTACTCATTTAATTTTGTGATTACTACTATGATGTATAGAGGAACATCGGGGATCTCAGCTACTCTAAATATAGCACTTATATAAAAAAGTGTCCCAGAAACTATTTTTTAAATGTTGGCAACTGTGCACTTAGGCACTGCCCAAGGAACACTGGGTCAGTAGGGGGCCCCATGAGAGGCTCCTGGGATCCTGTGATAATAAAGCGGTAGTAAACTTTCCTGGCATGAAAAAAGTCCCGGACCCTTTTTTTCAGGCGGCATTGGCGTTCGGCCATACAAAGCAATAGGAAGGATTTGTAAAAAAAAAGTTACACTATTCGCGGCAAAATACGCCGCGTACGCGGCGTTACTTGTCGCGGAGGTGTGAATGCAGCCTAAAAGGCCCCACCAAAATCCTCAGCACCAGGCCCATGATGTTCTTAATCTGGCCCTGACTGAACTCTGCTTTACAAACTACTAACCTCTGTACTCTGCCCTGCATATTAATGACCCCTGTACACTGCACTACATACAACTTACACTGGCCACAGCTCAAACCACATGGCCAGGCCTGCAGTTGTTCTACCTTTATTGCGGGCTCCTGCATCAGGATAAGGAAGTCAATTACTCTTCATACATTGTGAACGAAAGTGAATTTCAAGTTTCTCACTGAAGCAAAATTTTAAGGTAGACTAAGTTTATATTTTTACATTGAAATTTGTTTTATTATACTTAAGTTTTCTTTATTCTGTCTTTACTTTTCATCAAGGCCTTGTACGGTAATTTATATTTTCTTCCATGCTGTTCATGTACATTCCCACCTTTCAGAGGTTGCCTACCACTGGCATAGACTATATTTAACCATGTTCCTCTACACCCACTTTTCACCACGGGGCTCTCTGCCTGCCACACACTTTCATCTTTCCAGGTTATACCTCATACCTCCCAACTTTTCGAGATGGGAATGAGGGACACCTGTCAGCAAAAGTATGCAAGCATAGGACACACCCAGGGGCGGACTGACTATTGAGTCACTCGGGCACTGCCTGAGGGCCCCATGCCACTAGGGGGTCCGAAACTGACATGCCTTAGATGTGAAAATCCAGAGATTTTAGCTGCCCCGCCTCTGCACTGCCTCCTGGCGTGGTGGCCATCTGTAAGCCTGGGGGCCCCATAATCTTCTATTGCCCGGGGGCCCCATGAGTTGTCAGTCCGCCCCTGGACACACCCCTTGCCACGCAAGAATTGCACAAAAAACAAGATTGGTTAAACCCACAAGTGCTTTTTATTTACCACTACTATGCCTTTATATTGGCTTTTGGAATTTACAAATGCAGCAATTTAGAAATCAGATGAAAGGTTTAGGGCTGAAAAACACTTTTTGATAGATAAAAAGTAAATTTGATATACAACTACATAGATTAGAACAAAATGAGGGACAAATGAGGAGAATGAGGGACATTGCTCCAAATCAGGGACAGGTGGGAGCTATGCTTTTGTCAATTTCTGATGCTAGGAGGTATGAAACATGTCCGTTACATGGATTCACCAGACGATTAAAACACTGTATAACATCAGAATGTATTGCCTAATACCTTGCACAACAGTCTGAGCAAGATTTAGACTGAATGCCCGCTCATGGTTAACACATACAGGAAAAGTATATTAAGCAATCAATACAAAAGGGAATTTTTTAAAGCTGACACTAAAATTTGTAGCTAAAATAAATAGTAGCTAAAAGATAAGTTAAAGAAAGTTAAACAATGTATGTATAATTCTTTACAGGCAGGCCAGTTCTGATGCTAAGAATGTGGTGGCACCATCTCAATCCACTTGGAAAAAAGTGTCTTCAACTGCCTTAAAGCGGAGGTCCACACAAAAATGGAATTTTCGCTTTTCAGAAACGCCCCCCCCCCCCCCCTCCGGTGTCACATTTGACACCTTTCAGGGGGGTGCAGGTATTTGCACCCACTTCCGGGCATAGACTCCGGTCACTTCCGGTCACTTCCGGTCACGCCCCCCCAAAAGTCTTCTGGGAAACACACAGGTCCCAGAAGACAGGGTACCATTTAGGACGCACATCGCGACACACGCATGCGCAGAAGGGAACCGGGAAGTGAAGCCGCAATGCTTCACTTCCTGATTCCCTCAGCGGGGATGGCGGCGGGGGCAGCCGAGAGCCGAGTGATTGATCGGCTGCCGACATCGTGGGCACCCAGGACAGGTAAGTGTCCATTTATTAAAAGTCAGCAGCTGCAGTATTTGTAGCTGCTGGCTTTTAATATTTTGTTTTAGGCGGACCTACGCTTTAAAGTGGAAGTAAACCCTTCAATTTGATAGTTACAAAAACAGTTAACATTCCCGGCATGCCGGAAATGCTAGCTGTCACATTTGTTTGTGCTCTCAACCAAACTGCCAAACCATCCAATGGCTGGTTTCATAACAGGTCACATGTACAGCATCATGGCAGTTGCAGATTAAACAGAGGTCAAGATGGCTGCTTCCTTGGCTGAAAACGATAGGAGGGTTTACTTCCACTTTAAGTGATGGGTTTTTGGTTTGCTGCTGTGCCTTTAAGGATTAGAGCTGTTGTCAGTTTTTTTTTGGCTCCATCTTGTGGTCAAATCTGATATTGCAGACAAACAACCTATTTAATATCCTGCTGGAGGCAGAACAATATGCATACATTCTACTGAATGGTGATGGTCTAAAGATTGAAATGATGTATTCATAGCTGGTTAGTGATAGGCCGAGGATTAGGGTCTGTGAAAGTAAATGATATAGATGTGAGATTATTGTGAGATTTTTTTAACAATGTCTAACCACTTATGGACCGCCCGCTGTCGCTTTAGGTTGGCTGTTTGACGAGGAATACCTCTGTTATGGTAGCAACTAGCTACCATAACCCTGGTATCCTCTTCTTCAGTGGGTGGTCCGCTATCGGCGGTGGGAGAGGGCCCCCCCACGACTCACCGGTGCCCTTGCCTGCTTACCGGTTCCATCGGCAGCAGCGGAGGTAATCTGGTCCTATCCCTGCCTGTGTATGGAGTCGAGTGAGGGCAAGATGGCCCCCACCTGTCTCCATATCACTGCAGGGTGGAAGCGACATCAAAACGTCACTTCCGCCCATAGCTATTAAAGGGATATTTTTTTTTTTTTTTAATGACATCATTTATTTTATTTTTTATTTTTATTGCATTTTAGTTCAAATATGAGATCTGGTCTTTTTGACCCCACATCTCATATTTAAGAGGACCTGTCATGCTTTATTCTATTACAAGGGATGTTTACATTCCTTGTAATAGGAATAAAAGTGACTCAAATATATATATATTTTAAAAACAGTGTCAAAATAAATCAAATAAAGTAAAATAAATTAAGAAAATATTTTTTTTAACCACTTAAGGACCGCCGCCTGTACATATACGTCGGCAGAATGGCACGGCTGGGCAGATGGACGTACCGGCACGTCCTGTACATCTACCCAGCCGTGGGTTGCGGGCGCGCGCCCGCGACCGGTCCGAAGCTCCGGGACCGGGACCGTGGGACCCGCGGACCCGATCGCCGATGGGGTCCCGCAATCGGTCCCCAGAGCTGAAGAAACACGGCTTCCGCATGCTTCACTGTGGCGGCTGCATCGATCGTGTCATCCCTTTTATAGGGAGACTCGATCGATGACGTCACTCCTACAGCCACACCCCCCTACAGTTGTAAACACACACTAGGTGAAACATAACCCCTTCAGCGCCCCCTGTGGTTAACTCCCAAACTGCAACTGTCATTTCCACAATAAACAATGCATTTTGAATGCATTTTTTGCTGTGAAAATGACAATGGTCCCAAAAATGTGTCAAAATTGTCCGAAGTGTCCGCCATAATGTCGCAGTCACGGAAAAAATCGCTGATCGCCGCCATTAGTAGTAAAAAAAAAAAAAAATAATAAAAATGCAATAAAACTATCCCCTATTTTGTAAACGCTATAAAATTTACGCAAACCAACCGATAAACGCTTATCGTGATTTTTTCTACCAAAAATATGTAGAAGAATACATATCGGCCTAAACTGAGGGAAAAAAATGTTTTATATATATTTTTGGGGGATATTTATTATAGCAAAAAGTAAAAAATATTGAATTTTTTTCAAAATTGTCGCTCTATTTTTGTTTATAGCGCAAAAAATAAAAACCGCAGAGGTGACCAAAAGAAAGCTCTATTTGTGGGAAAAAAAGGACGCTAATTTTGTTTGGGAGCCACGTCGCACGACCGCGCAATTGTCAATTAAAGCGACGCAGTGCCGAATCGCAAAAAGGGGCCTGGTCTTTTACCTGCATTTTGGTCCGGGGGTTAAGTTGTTAAATCGCCCCGTCCCGTCAAACTCGCGCGCAGAAGCGAACGCATACGTGAGAAGTGTCCGCATATGAAAACGTTGTTCAAACCACACGTGAGGTATCGCCACGATCGTTAGCTCGAGAGCAATAATTCTACCTCTAGACCACCTCTGTAACTCAAAACATGCAACCTGTAAAATGTTTTAAACTTCGCCCATGGAGATTTTTAAGGGTAAAAGTTTGCCGCCATTCCACGAGTGGGCGCAACTTTGAAGCGTAACATGTTGGGTATCAATTTACTTGGCGTAACATTATCTTTCACAATTTAAAAAAAATTGGGCTAACTTTACTGTTGTCTTATTTTTTAATTCCAAAATTTTTTTTTTTTTTCAAAAAGTATTGCAAAGACTACCATTTTATTCTCTAGGGTAACTTGTAAACACCAAAACTCAGAAAGAGGCTCTGGGCTTAAGTGGTTATTAAATTTGGCAATAAATATAACATATGAACTGATGGTACATTAAACCATGTGTGCTTTTAACCACTTACGGACCGCCTAACGCCGATATACGTCGGCAGAATGGCACGGCTGGGCACAGGCACGTCACCTTTAAGAGCCCAGCCGTGGGTTGCGCACGCACGCGACCCAGTCCGAAGCTCCGTGACCGCGCCCGCGGAACTTGTGGACACGTTCACCGCCGGTGTCCCACGATCGGTCACAGGAGCTGAAGAACGGGGAGAGGTGTGTGTAAACACACCTTCCCTGTTCTTCTATGTGGCAGTGACACTGATCGTCTGTTCCCTGATATAGGGAACGACGATCAGTGACATCACGCCTACAGCCACGCCCCCCTACAGTAAGAATCACTCCCTTAGGGCACACTTAACCCCTTAGCACCCCCTAGTGGTTAAACCCTTCACTACCATTGTCATTTTCACAGTAATCAGTGCATTATTATAGACCTTTTCGCTGACAAAAAATGACAATGGTCCCAAAAATGTGTCAAAAGTGTCCGATGTGTCCGCCATAATGTCGCAGTCATACAAAAAAATCGCTGATCGCCGCCATTACTAGTAAAAAAAAAAAATGATTAATAAAAATGCCATAAAACTATCCCCTATTTTATAAACGCTATAACTTTTGCGCAAACCAATCAATAAACCCCTTGTTGCGATTTTTTTTAACCAAAAATATGTAGAAGAATAAGTATCGGCCTAAACTGAGGAAAAAAATTTTTTTTATACATATTTTTGGGGATATTTATTATAGCAAAAAGTAAAAAAATATTGAATTTTTTTCAAAATTGTCACTCTATTTTTGTTTATAGCGCAAAAAATAAAAAACGCAAAGGTGATCAAATACCACCAAAAGAAAGCTCTATTTGTGGGAAAAAAAGGATGCCAATTTAGTTTGGGAGCCAGGTCCCACGACCGTGCGATTGTCAGTTAAATCGACGCAGTGCCGAATCGCAAAAACTGTCTCGGTCCTTTACCTGCATAATGGTCTGGGTCTTAAGTGGTTAAAACCAGTGTAACTTTGAAATCGTGCCACTTTAGCATGATTTCAAAGCCGCAGAGAAGTGGTTTCATTGCAGCTTGCGACTTCATTTAACAGAAGTTAATGCATGTCGTGCAGGAATCTTTTTCAAAGTAGCTGTGACTTGAGTCGCAACGGTTCCATTGCCGAATATAGGGTGTGACTTGTCAGGCGACTTTGATCTGTCAAATCGCCATGTACAAATGCCACTTGGCAGCTTAAATTAAATACAAATTCACCTTTATTGGGGATGAGCTTAGTGTTTGGGCTGAACAAAAGTAAAATTCATACAAGATCTGAAGGGTCTGGTGAGAATCACATGCCATGTTTGTTTTTGTTTTTTTGCTGTTTCCTACCAGACTGAGATTTTTTTTCTTTCAATTTTTTTTCTTTTTTTTTAGTACATGGCCCCCAGGGCAATTCGATTTGGCTTCCATCGAAATATTCGCCAAACCTGCCTCAAACTAAACCCAGTTATGTTCACCTCACCCTTAAATAAAGGTGGCATAAGAAAAACTCCTTTATGCATTCTAAAATTGTAATTGTTGTATTTAAAACTAGATAGTTGTCCCCTAATTGACTGCATGATACTTGAAGGCTAAACACTGATGATGTAAGAGCTGCAACATTTCCAAAAATACTTTTCACTTTCTTCGTATTCATTTATACTTCATAGGTTCATGAGCAATACGTCCTTCCTCTGTCCCTGGCAAACTGTTGCCATGTTCCTTTAAAAAAATGTGACTCTGGTGTGTAATATTGTCTTTCAGGGAAGAGTACACTTAATACATGGAAACTGATATGTCATGGAAAATTGATTGTGAAAATCAAGAAAAAAAAAAGATGACCAAAGCTTTGTTACAGCTCATTGTTTTAGGAAATGTTTTGATTAACCCACTTCCTTTTTTTATTCTCTAGTTTAGTTATACAGTATACTGTTAGAATATTCATAGTCAGTTGGCTTATGCTAACATGTGATAACAGGAAAGTGGATTATTGGCTACTAAAATCTAGAGAATTAAAAATATACGGAGATGGTTAAAAGTGCCCAAAAATATGCTACAAAGAAAGGTTAGCTGAAATCTTAACTGTGAATATATACATTGTATATATTCAGGGGCGGACTGACCATTGGGACTCTCAGGCACTGCCCGAGTACCCAATGCCACTAGGGGGCCCCATCAGGGTTGCCAGGCTCAATAAAACCAGGTACAGTATGTAAAAATCTGTGTGTTTTTTACATCTGTCCCTTATATGTCCGAAACCGACATGCTTTTGATGTGAAAATCCTGAGATTTTAGCTGCGCTGCCTCTGCACTGCCTCCTGGCGTGGTGGCCATCTATAAGCCCGGGGGCCCTATAATCTTTTATTGCCCAGGGGCCCCATGAGTTGTCAGTCCACCCCTGTATATATTATATATATTATAGCCTAACAAAGAAGAGGCAGCAGAATACCACTGAGGTCTTCCCTCTGCTCTTTCCTCCTGTGTAAGTATGTTGCCCTAAGTGACTACTCATTCCTCTCTTATAACTTCTCTGTAGGGGTTGCAGCTGACTATGAGACTATAGATACATAATGAGGTTTCAATTACATATCTGTCTGCCTAAAAATTCAGGGTTATGTTCATGCAAGAGAAGAGATTGCATACATCTTACCTCCCTTTTATCCTAGACTGATGCCTCTGCCAATTATTTTAGCATTTCATAATTACTGCTAAATTCCTATGTCCACCACTGCATGCCATAGCTCCTTCCTCCCACCCCTATATCGGTGCTGAGTCCTGTAATGATGTAGGGGTCATAGAAAGACATGCATTGGGAACACAGGCATCTCCCATTGCTGGAAGTGTCAATAATCAGCCTGCATACGGACTGCATCTTACTTTTGAGATTATAAAATAACCTCTTGAAAATTAAGCTTTCTGGATGCAAAATACAATTCTTCAGGGGCCTTATCAGTGCATGAATTCCAATATTTGTTCCTATTGTTATAGGTGGTTGACTCTCACCCATTTTGGTAAGATTGTCAATACCATGGACTAGGTTGAGCCACTTGCTATCAAGGACCGTTGCGCTTGTGTGTTAGCAGCCTAAAGCTGCCTATAGATGTGTTATAGATGTGAACAAATCGGTTCTCAATAGTTGAATGTGGTCAATAAATGTTGATCTGTCATCCCTTATAACACCACCCCACCAGACAAACAGTTTGTTCCGGCACTATGTAGAGGGTGCAGTCATGTGTACAAATGTAGTGGATTTGAGGCGCTTGCTTTCCCCTTCAGGGAGAAAGTGAATGTATTTGGACCCCTAGATGTACAGGATATGGAAAGTATTGGCAAGGTGAGTTTTCTACAATTTATTGAGTATTGCAGCACTTGGTAGCACCTGACAATTAGGCATGACTGAAAATAACTTTTCCGATTTTTTTGGAATTATATGATAAATTTAGAGACTTTTACTGTGTGCAATGTTGATTATCAACACATACAGTAAAGAAACAAACTGTGTCTGCAAAAAGTGCTAGGTCAGGTTGACAAGGAACAGCCAAAATGTGGAGAGTGTGGAAAGAAACCTGTGTTTTGGGCTGGAAATTAATGGTGGTCTGACGGAGGTGCACCTGGTGACTTGGGCCCAATGTCACATGGGCCTCAGGTGTTCAGCAGGACTCTCCTTGCATCTAGCTTATAATCTCTAAAGGTCCATTGAGTGTATATTTGTGAGTGACTCCCAGCTTGGAGTTGGGCCAGATTGAACAGGAACTTAAACTAAGCGGAGAACCTTAGAGATGGCTATTTGGGTCACTAACCTACTAACCTGCCATCTTCAAAGATATATGTATACTTCTCCTGTGGGCCCTAGCGTGACAACTGGCAAAATAACCCACAGCTAGGGGCGTTATAAGTACTTAGCTCTTGAATGCCTTTAAAGAAAGGGTTATTACTTTTTTTAAAGTCAGAAGAAACAATCTATCATAGACTACTGAAACTTTCTGGAAAAACTCGCCAGGTGATAGCGTGCAATTTGCCATAGTTTAATAATCTCACAAGATGCTTGATATTTTTGTTAGGAAAACCACATTTTGTATTAAATGCTCAAAGCAGCAGGACTTACAGTATACTCAGACAGCAAGGATTCGCTGTCTTATAGTTGGAGCGAAAATTAAGCCTTTACTCAACAGGGAAGTATCATGAGTGAATAATATATGACTGGATAGGTTGAATATATTTACAGTTTCCGGATTTTTCCCTTTTTCAGGTCTGCCTCTGCCCCCCTCCATTCTCTTCTGCATTTTTTTTTTTTGGTGAGGCTTGGTGGGGGGCCTTATCTAAATATGTGGTCATTCTTATCCATACAATTGCTACTTGCTTTGAAACATTTTTTATTATAAGATGCGCTGGGTGGTGTAGTCCCATGAGTGCTGACAGAACCCACCCATCACCCTACATATACTAGTAAACTGTAATACCACCCCAGGCATTTGAAGGAGCAGTGAGCTCTGAGCGCGTAGCCTGCCCATTCAGTACAGTGTTTCCAGCCATCTTCCTACTTCCGGTGATGTCATTTCCATGTGTTCCATTCCGTTTGACTTCCTGGTGGCCACAGGATGTGTTACAGACCTCTCTCTAGCCCAGCAGCCTATGAATGCAGTTTGGAAGATGCCAGGAGAGACCAGAGTGACACTATACACCAGATGAGCACCTTAGAAATTCCATCCTAGGGTCCACTCCTCCACATTCATCCACTGTGAACCAGATTCTGCCCCCCCTTCAGGACACAGGGTCCTCAGCTGACATCTGCTATGAAATAAGGTATAAGCGGCATATTTTTTAAAAAGTACATTGGGACACATAATTTAATGTAACACAGTGGATTGTAGGAATAAGACACAGTGGTTTACAACCACATAAACTGAAAAATGTATTTAACAAACTTTTTGATAATCAGTCGACCATGTGTCCATTTCTTTTTTTTTTTAAGAAATCACTGAAAAAAACACTCTACTAGCATTTCTAGCTGCAGCCATCTTGAATAAGGGCAGATAATTGATGTAGCATTTACTTCCTGGAATCCATTTGCTGTTAGGTAAGGGATGCAGGCTTAGCTGAGAAACCCCCTTCTCCCCTCCAGATGACAGAAATAAATGACCATGAAGACTCCTTGGATGTATGACAAGATTTGGGCCTAGGCCAAAAACCAAAAAGCAGCTAAAGAAATGTAAAAAAAAAGTTTATAGCAAGTAAATGTAATATACCTTTGTTCACAATATTTTTATTGGAAAGGTTTAAGAAAATGTAACTATTGACATTACAGAAAGGAGGTAAGGAGTAAAGAACATTGATGGACCAAACCATCTGTTACACAGTCGAATATACACTGCTCAAAAAAATTTAAGGAACACTTTGAAAACATATCAGATCTCAACGGGCAAAAATCTCATGCTGGATATCTATACTGATGTGGATTGGGTAATGTGTTAGGATTGAAAGGATGACACATCATTTGATGGAAATGAAAATTATCCACCAACAGAGGGCTGAATTCAAAGACACCCCAAAAATCAAAGTGAAAAAATTATGCAGAAAGCTAGTCCATTTTGCTGAAATTTCATTGCAACAACTCAAAATGGTCCAAACAGTAGTTTGTATGATCCCCCAAGTGCTTGTATGCATGCCTGACAACATCAGGGCATGCTCCTATCGAGACGATGGATGGTGTCCTAGGGTATTTCCTCCCAGATCTGGACCAGAGCATCACTGAGCTCCTGAACAGACTGAGGTGCAACCTGGCAGCACCGGATGGACCAAAACATGATGTCCCAGAGGTGTTCTTTTGGATTTAGCTCAGGTGAGCGTGGGAGTCATTCAATGGTATCAATTTCTTCATCCTCCACAAACTGGCTGCATGCTCTTGCCACATGAGGCCAGGCATTGTCGTGCACCAGGAGAAACCCAGGACCCACTGCACCAGCGTAGGGTCTGACAATGGGTCTGAAGATTTCATCCCGATACCTAATGGCATATATGCCTCCCCAGACCATCACTGACCCACCACCAAACTGGTCATGCCGAACGATGTTATAGGCAGCATAAAGTTCTCTGTGGCTTCTCCAGACCCTTTCACGTCTGTCATATATGCTCAGGGTGAACCTGTTATCATCTGTGAAAAGCATGCGGCACCAGTGGCGTACCTGCCAATTCTGGTGTTCAATGGAAAATGCCAATCGAGCTCCACAGTGTCCAGAAGTGAGCAGAGAGCACACTAGAGGACGCCGGGCCCTCAGGACGCCGGGCCCTCAGGCCACCCCCATGAAATCTGTTTCTGATTGTTTGGTCAGAGACATTCACACCAGTGGCCTACTGGAGGTCATTTTGTAGGGCTCTGGCAGTGCTTATCCTGTTCCTCCTTGCACAAAGGAGAAGATACCAGTCCTGCTGATGGGTTAAGGACCTTTTTAGGCTCTGTCCAGTTCTCCTAGAGTGACTGCCTGTCTCCTGGAATCTCCTCCATGCTCTTGAGACTGTGCTGGGAGACACGGCAAACCTTCTGGCAATGACACATTTTGATGTGCCATCCTGGAGGAGTTGGACTGCATGTGCAACCTTTATAGGGTCCAAGTATCGCCTCGTGCTACCAGTAGTGACACTGACCCTAACCAAATGCAAAACTAGTGAAAAACAGTCAGAAAAGATGAGTAGGGAAAAAATGTCAGACACCTCCACCCAATAAAAACATTCCTGTTTTGGAGGTCGTCTCATTGTTGCCCATCTAGTGCACCTGTTAATTTCAATTAACAGCAAAGCAGGTAGACAGCAAGGTATCATTAACATCAAAATATATGTGCCATTATGACATATAATTATAATATACCTTCTTATTTATTAACTGAGGCCTAGTACACACAACCATTTTCCTTGACAAAATTAATCAAGAAAAATGCTGGCAGATCATTTTTTCCCGAGGAAAACGGTCGTGTGTAAGTTTTTCATCGAGAAAACTGTCGTGGATCTCGACGAGAAAAAAAGATAACATGTTCTCTTTTTTCTCGTCAGGAGTTTCAATTTCCTTGTTGTGTTTCTCGTCGGGCTGGTTTACGACGAGAAACACGTTCGTGTGTATGCTTAGAAACCCAGAATAAAGTATGAGACGAGAGCGCACCTTCGGTAAAAGTAGCATTCGTAATGGAGATAGCACATTCGTCACACTGTAACAGACTGAAAAGCACGAATCGTCTCTCACCAAACTTTTACTTAACACGCAGTAACATGAGATTAGCAAAAGCAGCCCCAATGGAATGGAACTTCCCCTTTATAGTGCCGTCGTACGTGTTGTACGTCACCGCGTTTGAGAACAACGAGATTTTGTCTTGACAGTGTGTATGCAAAGAAAGCTTGACAAGATTCTCGACAAGCCTGACAAGAACCTCCTCGAGATTCTTGGTCGTGTGTACGAGGCTTAAGGCCTCGTACATCAGATACAAGTGCGTAGTGGCATGGGACAAAACATCTCACAGAGGAACTCTGTACAGTACTACTTTACACAAGTGGCTAATTTCTGAGTCAGGGACTGCCCAAATGTTTGATTTTTCACATGACCGCAGCCTCCCCCTGGTCCTCGGCAAGGTGTTACCCCAAGTGCAACTTATGGTGTCTTACCCTTAAAGCGGTAGTTCACCCACAATCCCATGATGTTACCATCGAGACAGGCATTGTAGCGCGAGCTACAGTATGCCTGTCCCGATTTTTTTAACCCCGTACTCACCTCGTAGTCGTCCATCGTAGATTCCGGCTCCCGCGGGGAATGGGCGTGCCTATGGAGAGGGAGGATGATTGACGGCCGGCCCTGGCACGTCACTCTCCCCGAAGACAGCCGGAGTAGGTCTCGGCTCTTCACGGCGCGTGCGCACAGGCTATGCGCACGCGTCGTGAAGACCAAGCCTATTTCGGCTATTTCCGGAGAAGCGTGACGCGCCAGAGCCGGCCGTCAATCATCCTCCGTCTCCAGAGGCACGCCCATTCCCCGGTATCTTCGATGGACGACTACAAGGTGAGTATGGGGGGAAAAAATTCGGGACAGGCATACTGTAGCTCGCGCTACAGTGCCTGATTTAAAGGTAAAAGAAAATTTTTTTTTTTTTTTTACTGTCGATAGGGTGAACCCCCGCTTTAAGAAGTACTTCCATACTTGGATCTACAGGCAAAAGGTCCCAGGGGTTAGAGGGACTGATCTGATCCTCCCAGATATTTATCTTTTTCCCCAGTCGCACTTTCTGTGTCAGCCTCCCAGGGATTGGTAATAGTCATTGCCATCTTTAATATTGATTGGACACTGGGCAAACATTTTCGTGGGCCCTCCTTAATCCACTTATCGACTATTTTCAGGCAGGCAGCTTCTTTCAGCCCCACTACAATGACTGGGCCCGGGGCAGCTTCCCCTTTTGCCCTGCATTAAAGACAGCCATGGCTATAGTCCAATAAACATTCATAACCCCAGTGAATGACCATCCCAATTTTTTGCTGTAATATTCTTCCTGTCCCAGACAGAAGCAATCCGCCACCAGTTTTAGTGAATACCTGAGCAGACCTGAATAATCGCGGAACTACTACTTTCCCGAGCCTTTCCGAGGTTTTTCGAGTTTAGCCGAGGTGTTTTCGGCCCTTTATGAGCCTTTACAAGGCTCTCCGACGCCCCCACCTCTGGCCGCATGTGGTATTGCATGCCATTCAAGTCAATGCGGAACAAATTATTTTCAGTTCCATTGACTTGGGGAAACTCGGGTACTTTGGATTACGAGCGTTCTCCTGGAACGGAATATGCTTGTAATCCAAGGTTCCACTATATTTCTATCTTATGAAGATGAATGTTCCAAACAATTATGACAAAAAATGACAACCTCAAAAAACTTTTCATGCCTCGTACTAAATACCTTAGACCAGGGGTGGGCAACCTCGGCACTCAGCTGTGGTGAAACTACAAATCACGTCATGCCTCTACCTCCAGGAGTTATGTCTGTGATTGTCAGGGTCTTGCAATGTCTCATAGGACTTGTAGTTTCACCACAGCTGGAGGGCCGAGGTTGCCTACCCCTGCCTTAGACAGTCTACTTTTCAAAAAGGGGTCATTTGGGGGATATTTGTACAGTCCTGGCATTCCTGGAACAGGAAGTGCGCAATGGCCATCTTGGATGAGGGCAAATTTCCGAGTTTATTACAGGCTGGTGACAGTTTCTTTTAATGTAAGTACAGTACTTGTGTTTTATTTTTAAACATACTTTCACTCTGTGGGTTTCCTTGTAAAAAACAACTGTTTTAAGACACAGTTTATAGGACAAAGCTGTATACTTACCATAGAGCTGAAGGGAGATTTGTGGGAGGACTGACAGCGATTTATTCCTGTACTTAAACTCACAAGTCTTTTTGACTCACTTGCCAAAAACAAGGGGTCAACCTAATCCGGTGAGCGAGTTGTGAATTCATGTGAGCTGTCTTTCCTTGGAGAAACACTTCTTTTTGAAGCACTATAGTGTGCCACCTTTGTCATCGGAGTGATCACAATCACACTGAGGCCCCGTACACACGACCGAGTTTCTCGGCAGAATTCAGCCAGAAACTCGATCGGAGCTGGATTCTGCCGAGAAACTCGGTCGTGTGTACACTTTTCAGCGAGGAAGCCGACGAGGAACTCGTCGAGCCAAATAGAGAACATGTTCTCTATTTCCTCGTTGTTCAATGAGGAAAGTCGGCCCGCCGAGATCCTCGGCGGCTTCAACACTGAACTCGACGAGGAACTCGATGTGTTTGGCACGTCGAGTTCCTTGGACGTGTGTACGGGGCCTCACACTTGTTCTGTAGTTTGCACATATATTATATGTGATATATAGGCAGTGCTGTTAATTTTTGCTTTATTTTTACTATCTTCAATATAAAATAGTATAACTGCAGCTACCTAAAAACACAAAGTGTATTTTAGATTTACTATAAATCATAGTTGTCATAGTTGCCCAGAAATGTGCCATCAAGAACAGTGTGGCCTACTCTTTATTTACCTCCATCCTGTCTGAGGAAGCAGCCATTTGAGGTCACACACTGCAACCAGAAGGTCGTCCACCAGACATTGGAGTGGTGAGAGGCCCTTGGCAAGTTACAGCATAAATCTTACTGGCCTCATGTTAGTTACTGAGAAAGTCTGTGGAGAGTTAAAACTATGATGTTGTGATGATCTCAAGAGGACTTGGTATATAAAGCCATGTGCCCTGTTGGAATTTGTCCATTCAGAAATCTCTTCTAATTGGCATAGTGCTACAATAACCCAAAGGTACAAGTCATCCCAAACAGAGGGGCAAAGAAGAAAAGCAGGGTCTTTGACAGAAACACGTCACTAGTGTCCGATGTGTCCACTATAATGTCGCAGTCATGATAAAAATCACAGATCGCCGCCATTACTAGTAAAAAAAAAATAATAATAAAAATGCCATTAAACTATCCCCTATTTTGTAGATGCTATAATTTTTGTGCAAACCAATCAATAAACGCTTATTGCGATTTTCTTTTACCAAAAATATGTAGAACAATACATATCGGCCTAAACTGAGGAAAAAAATAACATTTTTATATATATTTTTTGGGGTTATTTATTATCGCAAAAAGTAAAAATATTGCTTTTTTTTTTTCAAAATTGTTACTCTTCTTTTGTTTATAGCGCAAAAAATATTGCAGAGGTGATCCAATACCACCAAAAGAAAGCTCTATTTGTGCTAAAAAATTACGTCAATTTAGTTTGGGTGCCACGTCGTACGGCCGCGTAATTGTCAGTTAAAGCGACGCAGTGCCGAATCGCAAAAAGTGCTCTGGTCAGGAAGGGGATAAATTCTTCTAGGGCTGAAGTGGTTAATTTAAACTACTCTATACAAAAAAAAAATCTACTCTCAATGGCGTTCTCTTGTTGAAAAAGTTTATGTAACGATCAGATGATTAAAATCACAAAGACAGAAAATCCCTGAAGCAAAATATTCTATACTGTGTGGAGTGAGTTATGCTGAAAGACCTGCCATTCAGACTTCAGATTATTGTAGCTCAGTTATAAGATTGGTTCCAACAGTTCCTTTCACTTTTCACATTTTATTGCACCCTGAAATTTCCTATTGAACAAGCCTGGACATTTTCCTCAGGTTTATAAGAAGGGCAGAGCAGTGGGAGAAACTCTCTATGTAATGAGGCTTATTATTAATTCAGTGAAGGCAATTAAGGCAGAGAAGTTACTCTGGAAGCTGCAGGGCTCTAACGTTTTCATAATGCCATCACACACCTTTCACCATAAACTCAGTGGGCCGGATTCAGAAAAGAGATACGCCGGCGTATCTCCTGATACGCCGGCGTATCTCCTGATACGCCGTCGTATCTCTGAGTCCGGCCGTCGTATCTATGCGCCTGATTCATAGAATCAGGTTACGCATAGATCTCCCTAAGATCCGCCAGGTGTAAGTGTCTTACACCGTCGGATCTTAGGCTGCAATTCCAGGCTGGCCGCTAGGTGGCGCTTCCGTATGTTTTACGCGAGGAATATGCAAATGAGGAGTTACACCGATTCAGAAACGAACGGCCGCCCGGTGCTTTTTTTATACGTCGTTTGCGTTCGGCTTTTTCTGGCGTATAGTTACCCCTGCTATATGAGGGGTAGCTAATGTTAAGTATGGGCGTCGTTCCCGCGCCGAGTTTTGAATTTTTTACGTCTTTTGCGTAAGTCGTTCGCGAATACGGATGGACGTAATTTACGTTCACGTCGAAAGCATGACGATTTTCCAACGTCATTTGGAGCATGCGCACTGGGATTCAGTCGCGGCCGGCGCATGCGCAGTTCGTTCGGCGCGGGGACGCGCTTGATTTAAATGTTACACGCCCCCTACCCGCGAAATTTGAATTCCGCCGGGGGATTTATGCTACGCCGGCTCAACTTTACAGGCAAGTGCTTTGTGAATAAAGCACTTGCCTGAAAAACTTGCGCCGGCGTAACGTAAATGAGATACGTTACGCCAGCAGAAAGATCCGCTGATCTTTCTGAATCTGGCCCAGTGACTGGCTATATTTAAGCAAATGTAATAATAATAAAAAACAATATTTCCATTGCATGAAGCCATGTTGCATAAATCAAAAAAGTAAATATAAAAAATGACAAATACTTTGTAAGGCATAACAATTAATATTCTACTTCAAAAATGTTCCCTTCTCTGATGTAATGAAACATTAAAAACGTGACAATGTATCCATCGAACTGACAGTTCTTTAAACACTGCTTCACTAGATGAAACAATATTCATTCATCAGTCTTGTTTTGGCAGTTTAAAGGGATAATAAAAGATATTGTTTGTCTTAAAAAAAAAAAAAGATGTTATACAGTACTTACCTGCACTGTGCAACAATATTGAACAGAGCGGTCTCTTACCTCCTCTTTGACAGTCCTCTACCAGTGCTCCCCTTGTTTCGGGTGCCTCCTTAGCAAGCCAGATGCTAAGAGGGTACCAGTGCGCACATACTCTCGAGCCGGGCTGTATGTGTCCTTAGACAAACACAGCACTCTTAAGCTATGTCCCCATTCCCTCTTCAAAGAAGTTTGACTGAGAGTCTATTGCCGCGTACACACGATCAGAAATTCCGACAAGAAAACCATGGATTTTTTTTCCGACTGAATTTTGGCTCAAACTTGTGTTGCATACACACGGTCACACAAATGTTGTCCGAAATTCCGACCGTCAAGAACGCGGTCACGTACAACACTACAACAAGCCGAGAAAAAATAAGTCCAATGATACCAAGCATGCGTCAACTTCATTCAGAGCATGCATGTTTTTTTTGTGTGTCGGAATTGCATACAGACAATTGGAACTTTACCCGTCGGATCATTTGAGAACCAGCTGTCAAATTTTTGCTGTCGGAAATTCCAACAGAAAAAGTCTGATCGGGCCTACACATAGTCAGAATTTCCGACCAAAAGCTCACATCAAACTTTTCTTGTCGGAAATTCCGACCGTGTGTACGCGGCATACGGCTCCTGCTGCTCTTCGTGTCTCCTGTCTCATCAGAAAGTGAGAGGAGTGGTGCTACAGCTGGGACAGCGTTGGAGCAGTAAGGTGATTCAGTTAAGAGTAAAGGGGGGGGGTAAAAAAAAGGTAGTGGGGTGTTTTTTTCCAGTAATTTAGGGAATGCATTAAGCAGGGGCGTAACTAGAAATCACAGGGCCCCATAGCAAAATGTTGTATGGGGCCCCCCAGAGCCGCCCTAGTGTCAATGCAGCGTGACCTGTGCCCCATACAGTGTGACCTGTGCCCCATACAGCGTGACCGGTTCCCCATACAGCGTGACCTGTGCCCAATGCAGCATGACCTGTGCCCCATGCAGCGTGACCTGTGCCCCATGCAGCGTGACCTGTGCCCCATACAGCGTTGCCCGTGCCCAATACAGTCTGGCCTGCCTGTGCCCAATACAGCCTGGCCTGTGCCCATACAGCGTGACCTGTGCCCAATACAGCATTGCCTGTGCCCAATACAGCATTGCCTGTGCCCAATACAGCCTGGCCTGCCTGTGCCCAATACAGTCTGAACTGCCTGTACCCCATACAGCGTGACCTGTGCCCAATACAGCATTGCCTGTGCCCAATACAGCCTGGCCTGCCTGTGTCCAATACAGCCTCACCTGTGCAGAGGAAGAGGCAAGCCGGCCAGATCAGCAGAGAGCGGGATTGTCCGTCTTCCCGGGGCTCATCGTCACATAGCCCCACCTCTTAGCCCAACGCCTTTGATGACGTCACATGTCCGACACTGGACCGGCGTTCTGTCGATCAAAGGTGCCGGACCAAGAGGTGGAGCTATGTGACATGAGCCCCGGGAACACTGGAAGTTCTAATGAAAGCTATTACAGCGGGCAATTCCGCTCTCTGCTGATACGGGCAGCTCGCCTCTTCCTCTCCTCTCTCTTCCCGTGGCTGGGAGACCATGCCGGCGATGCTCTTATCCTCACCGGGCCTAGGGTTGCCACCTTTTCGTCAAGCCAAACCCGAACATTTTAGCAGCGTACAGCAATTTCTTTTTGTAGTACATGCTATAGGATGGCAAGAGATTTGGGACACCTTTGAGTTACCCTAGGAGAGTAGTAAGGAGGCACGGATAGCGCGCTGCAGTGAACAGTGGCTGTGGCCAAATTGTGTTAACAGTGGAGGTAGTGGACTTAAAGGGGCATGGTTAAATAAAACAAAAGCATTTGTGTGCCCATAATATATGATTAAATAAAATAAATGTCACAGTTAAAATATGAACCTAGCCTACCTTAAAAGTGGACGATGTCAGCGGGGCAGTGAGCGGTGTCAGTAGGCAGTAAGCGGTGTCAGTAGGGCAGTGAGCGGTGTCAGTAGGGCAGTGAGCGGTGTCAGTAGGGCAGTGAGCGGTGTCAGTAGGGCAGTGAGCGGTGTCAGCAGGCAGTGAGCGGTGTCAGTAGGGCAGTGAGCGGTGTCAGTAGGGCAGTGAGCGGTGTCAGTAGGCAGTAAGCGGTGTCAGTAGGGCAGTGAGCGGTGTCAGTAGGGCAGTGAGCGGTGTCAGTAGGCAGTGGGCGGTGTCAGTAGGCAGTGGGCGGTGTCAGTAGGCAGTGGGCGGTGTCAGTAGGCAGTGGACGGTGTCAGTAGGGCAGTGAGCGGTGTCAGTAGGGCAGTGAGCGGTGTCAGTAGGGCAGTGCCACTGTGCCCCATCAAATAATGCCGTCACTGTGCCCCAAATAATGCCACTGTGCCCCATCAAATAATGCCGTCACTGTGCCCATCAAATAATGCCACTGTGCCCCATCAAATAATTCCGCCACTGTGCCCATCAAATAATGCCACTGTGCCCATCAAATACCGCCACTGTGCCCCATCAAATAATGCCCATCAAATACCGCCACTGTGCCCAAATACCGCCACTGTGCCCATCAAATAATGCCACTGTGCCCCATCAAATAATGCCACTGTGCCCCATCAAATAATGCCACTGTGCCCCATCAAATAATTCCGCCACTGTGCCCCAAATAATGCCACTGTGCCCCATCAAATAATGTCACTGTGCCCCATCAAATAATGTCACTGTGCCCATCAAATAATGCCACTGTGCCCATCAAATACCGCCACTGTGCCCCATCAAATAATGCCGCCACTGTGCCCATCAAATAATGCCATTGTGCCCATCAAATACCGCCACTGTGCCCCATCAAATAATGCCCATTAAATACCGCCACTGTGCCCATCAAATAATGACACTGTGCCCATCAAATAATGCCACTCTGCCCCATCAAATAATGCCACTCTGCCCCATCAAATAATGCCACTCTGCCCCATCAAATAATTCCCGCCACTGTGCCCATCAAATAATGCCGCCACTGTGCCCATCAAATAATGCCACTGTGCCCCATCAAATAATGCCGCCACTGTGCCCCATCAAATAATGCCGCCACTGTGCCCATCAAATAATGCCACTCTGCCCCATCAAATAATGTCACTGTGCCCCATCAAATAATTCCCGCCACTGTGCCAATCAAAAGTTAACATTTTACCTGCTGTCCTGGCCTGGGGGTTTCCCTCGTGCTCCTCTCTCTCTCCTCCTCCTGACGTTACAGCCAGACCCTGCCCTGGTGCAGAGGAAATGATTGGGGGAAGCCGTGCGGAGGTGGGTAGGCGGAGCTTAAGGCTCCACCTCCGCCAATCACTTTACATTGCCTTTTGCCTGCTGCTTATGGGGGCGTGTCGCCCACCGCCCTTTCCTCGGCCAAGCACCCTCATATACACCGAACTGTTAGCCCATACCTGCAAGTGCCAGCGCCGCCACAGCAGGCCGGTACGGGAGGCGGCAGCGGGAGGTGGGAATCGGGAAGACGAGTCAGGGAACCAAGCCTCCGCAGAGGGGAAGAGCCCGAGGCTGTGTCTGCATGAGTAGTCACTAGCGCGTCTCTCCCCCTCAGTCACAGTACACAGTCACTCTGGTCCGGGCCCCCCTGATCCTCGCTCAGCTGCGGGCCCCATAGCGCCCGCGTGGGTTGCTATGGCGGTAGTTCCGCCACTGGCATTAAGGTAAAACACATTTGAGGTTAGAACCACTTATATATTAGGACAGGGTTTCCCATCCAGGGTTCCTCCAGAGGTTGCTAAGGGTTCCTTGAGCAATGACCAATTTTTGTTTTGCCTCTCAGATAAGTTCCCACTGACACCATTGATCTTTTTAGCTATCTGTAAGGTGGTAACTCTTTCCAATGACCATAAGTGTAAGGAGCATTCTTTCCACTGACCATCACACTAATGTACAGTGCCTTGAAAAATTATTACCCCTTGAAATTTTCCAAATTTTCTCACGTTACGACCAAAAATCGAACTGTATTTTATTGGGAGTTTATGTGATAGTCCAACACAAAGTGACACATAATTGTGAAGTAGAAGGAAAATGATAAATAGTTTTCCAAATTTTTTACAAATAAATATGTATAAATTGTAGCGTGCATTTATATTTAGCCCCCCTGAGTCAATACTTTAGAACCACCTTTCACTCCATTTATAGCTGCAAGTCTCTACCAGTTTTGCACATGTAGACAGTGAAAGTTTTGCCAATTCTTCTTTTTTAAAATAGCTCAAGCTCTATCCAATTGGATGAAGAGCTTCTGTAAACAATTTTCAAGTCTTGGCACAGATTTTTAATTGGATTTAGGGCTGGACTTTGACTGGGCCATTCTAACACATGAATATACTTTGATCTAAACCATTCCATTGTAGCTCTGACTATATGTTTAGGGTTTTTGTCATGCTGAAAGGTGAACCTCTGCCCCAGTTTCAACTCTTTTGCAGACTCTAATGCTTGATACACACGATCAGTTTTCCCGTCGGAAAAAGTCAGATGTGAGCTTTTGGAGACACACGGACCGTGTGTATGCTCCATCTGACTTTTTCTGTGGGAATTTCTGCCAGAAAAAGTTTGAGAGCAGGTTTTCTATTTTCCCGACGAAAAAATTCCTATCGGAAAAAACGGTCGTCTGTATGGAATTTCGACATGCAAAAAAACACGCATGCTCAGAATCAAGCAAAAGAGCCAAACTGCCTATTAAACTTCATTGATCTCAGCTCGTCGTACTTGTTGTACGCCACCGCATTCTTGACAAGCGGAATTTAGTGTGACCGTGTGTATGCAAGACAAGCTTGAGTGGAATTCCGTCGGAAGAAACATCCAAGTTTTTTCCGACAGGAAAACCGATCGTGTGTACGCGGCATTACAGGTATTCTTGTAAGATTGCCCTGTATTTGGCTCCATCCATCTTCCCATCAACTCTGACCAGCTTCCCTGTCCCTGCTGAAAAGCATCCCTACAACATTATGCTGCCACCATCATGTTTTCCAGTGGGGATGGTGTGTTCAGGGTGATGTGCAGTGTTAGTTTCTTGCCACACATAGCATTTTTCTTTTAGGTAAAAAAGTTAAATTTGTATCTCATCTTACCAGAGCACCTTCTTTCACATGTTTGCTGTGTCCCCCACATGGCTTTTCACAAACTGCAAACGGGACTTCTTATGGCTTTCTTTCAATAATGGCTTTCTTCTTGCCACTCTTTCATAAAAGCCGGATTTGTGGAGTGCACAACTAATAGTTGCCTTGCATACTGATTCTCCCACCTGAGCTGTGGGTTTCTGTAGCGCCTCCAGAGTTTACCATGGGCCTCTTGTCTGCCTCTCTGATTAATGATGTCTTTGCCCTGCCTGTCAGTTTAGGTGGACGGCCATGTATTGGTAGGTCTGCTTTATGAACAGGCTATGTACAGCAAAGATGCCAACACTACTTTTACCAGGTAATACTTGAGTTTATTAAGGAATTTGATGCACACAAGATGTATTTATATCCTTTGCAGCTATTGAGAATTTATTAAATATAGACTTATAGGCAGAAGGTTTTTTATCTTAATGCATTCCATCTTGCAGCTTGCACTCGGTAGGAGGGAGGGGCCAGGAGCTCCAGTGGTGGACTCGAGAAGAGGAGGATTGGGGCTGCTCTGTGCAAAATCACTGCACAGAGCAGGTAAGTGTGACATGTTTGTTATTTTTAAACAAAGACTTTAATATCACTTTAAAGTATAACTAAAGGCAAAATTTAAAAAACACCTCCTGTTGAGTCTACAGAACAGCAAGTAAAAGGAAATCCCCTTAATGAGAAACACATAGCAAAAAAATATGACAGTTGTTTTAACTCTCCCCTATACAAAATGGAAAACAAGTTTTAGATATACCTGTATCTTAATTACCATCTTGGGGGACAAATTTCCCACCTTGACTTAAGATATGAAAGGCACTGATAAACTCCTATGCAATCTGTAATCTTAAGCCCTGTACACACGATCAGATTTCTGATGAAATCTAATCCGATGGATTTTTTTGTCGGATATCCGATGAAGCTGACTTTCATCAGTCGTGCATACACACTATCAGACTAAATTCCGACCGTGCCAAAACTCAGTGACGTAAGACACTACGACGAGCTGAAAAAAAAATGAAGTTCAATGCTTCCAAGCATGCGTCGACTTGATTCTGCGCATGCGTGGATTTTTCTCCGATGGAGTTCCACACAGAAAATCTGATTTTTCTATTGTTTTTTTATCCATAGGAAAAAATTAAAACATGTTCTATTTTTTAACAAAGAAAAAAGACCGATGGGCCCCACACACAATCTGTTTGTCCGATGAAAACAGTCCATCGGTCTGTTTTCATCGGACAAACCGATCGTGTGTACACGGCTTAAGATTCAGCTCTAAAATAAACATGTTCTATGTAGCAATCTATAGATATTCTCATTACAATGAATGGCCTATGGGAAGTAACTTTCTGTTGCTATTTCATTTAGTAATTACCCTGTGTCCTTAAGGCTGACTGCTCCATATCGCTGCTCCCATTATTTGAATCGTTCAGTTATCAGTGTCCTGGAGGTTAGAGAATGAGTTTCTGCTTTGGTGCCTCAAGCCCCCTTTTCGACAGTTTAAAATAACAAGCAACTTAACGCCATCAAACTTCCCCGTATTTTCTCGAGCATTTTACACTTTGTAATATGTGTTGCTATAAAAAAAAATATACATTGCTATAAAAATATGCTAACTCAAGATTGCTGGTTTTAAATCGCTGTTTTACCATCTGCCCTGCATTCTCGGCGCCCAGCTCACTGCAATATCTTTTTTGCTGAGCTCAGCAAAATCCACCCAGACAAAATTTATATCCTGTATAATTTAATTCATTTCCCCCCGCATCTGCATCTATTTATTGTGAAATTACTTTTAGGTAACAATCCATCTTTCTGCACTGGGGCCAGTACAATTCTGACAGATTAACCCCTTATAGAGCCAGAAGATTTTTGGTGAATATGTATGCCATTTCTCCATTAGAACACTAGAAGAGCCACCAAATAACAAGGAAATGTTCAATTTGTAAATTGCACTTGCGCTGTATGCACAGGATTTTTACTGTAGTCCTTCTTTTTTCACTGTACTCTAAATTATTTTGTTAACAGAGAGGCTCAAAGCTTTAACGCCAGCAGTAGCGGCTGCTCATGCAGTGCGCCACCCCCTCCCCCCATCTATCGTCCGACCACCTAATCCACATGTGGGGATTTCAATGTTTTTTTTTTGTTGTTGGAAGCAAGTGATTAATGCCTGAGGCTCTAATTGGCTCAAAAAAAGAATGGGTTTGGGGTGCAGAGGAGGAGACCACCAGGACTTGGGGAGAAAGACGCAAGGATGAAGGTACGTGCGGGGCTGGCGGGCGATGGGCGGATGAGCAAAGCGGTGCTCAACTGGGTTGGTAGCATTGATCGATCAATGGGAGGGTATCTGGCTGAGTGGTGGCCACAGGCCCCAGGAAATTTTAGCACCAGCCGCCACTAAACACCAGTTATTTTTTATGCCGGTGACCGTAATTTTTAGATCTCATTGAACTTAGCCAATCATACTTGTTACTTTTTCTTTTAAATTAAAGCTGTCTATACACAATTACATCAGGTTACTAAAAAAAACTCCTGCCTCGAGTTTTTAATGTAAAGAAGCCAGGCAAAAAATTGTTGGCCAAACACACTGGATGTCAGAATACAATAGTATATTTATAGTGTAGATGGAGGAATCTGTTTTGATTAAAAAAATATATCAGTGTAGTGCCAGCTTTAGGATACTTCTCTTGATATGTTAGCTTAACAAAAAATTAGGGCTGTGCAAATTAACTTTTAATTAATCGATTAATCTTTAATTTTTTTGATCGATCAAAATCTTTTTGATCGATTAAAATTCTTTTAATTGGTACTCACCTCTCCGCTGGCTTCTGGGTCTTCAGGAAGTTCAGTCGGAGATCCAGTAACGTCACGGACACCGGCGGGGCTTGCCGTGTCCATCTGAAGGGCTCCTTTGCTGTGCCTTCATATCTGCATGCCGGCGGGACCTTACTATCTGCCACACGCAAGGGCTGTTACACTTCTACAACCATCCACTGGGAGTTGTGATAGTTCCCTTCATGGGACATCTACATGCCGACGGACTGATGTTAACCCTCCTCATCTGGATTCAGCAGTGGTATCGTTGTACACATTTTTATACCAGTATCATACTTAGCTACATGTTTTTATGACTGCTTTTGGTACAGTTTGGTATTACTCAGACCATTTTTACAGTTTATGTAGCTACATCGATTTTATCTCCAGTGCAATATTTATTTGGTTACCTACTTGAAGACTATAAAAGTTTTATTGCTATTCCCATCGAGCGCTGCCTTTGTGTGTTTTTTGTATCCTGCTATCCATGTTCCCAGTGGTTGGTAGCTGCACTGGCAATCAGCCTGCAAGGAGATCAGCTAAAAGTAGTTGGATCTGTATGTGCATTATAATTAATCGAAATTAGTCGATTAATCTATTTACAAAAAACGATTAATCGAACAGGAACATTTTGATCAGTAACAGCCCTACAAAAAATGTTTTTTTTTTTTTTTTTTAGCCTCTTCCTTTCCAGCCCAGGCATCCCTTTAACTGGGCTACTACACTCAGACGAGAAAGGTCTGCTGATCACGATATCACTGTGATTGTCACAGGTGTCACATGAGTGTGAGGTGGTCCTGCTGACTCCCGATCATTGCTAAAAGCTGGGAGCAGTCTTTGATTGAAAGTCAGAAACCTCTGCCAACCATGGACACATATGTGTGTCATATGGACATTAAACCCCATCTTCTTTCTTTACCACCACGCATATGCATTATATGGACGGCAAGAGATTAAAAAGTAGTGTCAATTAAAAAAAAATTGTTAATTCTCTGGGAAAAAATGTAAATGGCCCCCAGGAGCTTTTAAGTCATAATATGCTTGTATACACAGCATATTAGCACATTATGGTAGAACTGCCTGGTAAGTGATCCTCTCCAGTACTGAGCTATCAGGGATCCAGTTGGTCACAGATGCTGCCATCTTCTGCCAGTCTGTTTTCTGGGTTCCAACTCTTGATTCTTTGGTTGCGCCATGATTACTTTACTCCTGCACCTATGCATGGGAGTCACATCATCATGGCACAGAGCTGGGCAAGTGTGGCTTAGTGTACACTAACGCTGACAGGCAGTGAGAAGGGTTTATAACAGAAGACACCAATAGAATCTATTCTGTCATAACAACCTGTCAGCATTTTTTGTCTATTTGTTTTTTAAGTTTGATAAATTGTTTGTCTGATAAATTCTCAATGGGAAAAGATTAAAGATGTACAGAAAAAGCTTGAATCACTGGAGGAAAGGTAGGCAGTCTGGATAACATCAAATTGCAGTCCTCCTTTATTGAAATAAAGCCATCAACGTGTTTTGGCTGCCAGGCCTTAAGGGGGGGGCCATACAGCAAAAGTATGTTTAGCTGTACTTCTCCCATGGATCACAGGAGTACAGCTCGTTCTGCACTCCTGTAACCCATTTTCAGCAGACAGCGGGCTGAAGTCCACTGTCTCCTGGTGTCAGAGAGCCAGTGCAGACTCGGACAAGATCCTGACAATGGAGACAGGATCCGCCCACATGCTTATACCGGCATCCGGCTCAGTCTCTCAGCAAGCTGCTGAGAGGCTGAGCCAGCCGCTCCCAATCCTTTCCATAGCCCAACGCTCCAGTGAGGGGGAGGGCTGAGAAAAGAGCTGGAGACTGGCAGTCACCAGCTCTCTGCTCATGGAGAGCTGAGTGATCGGCGGTGTTCGATTGCTCGGTTCTCAGTGCTAGAGCTGACAGGGTACAGATGCAGCATTGGACTGATGCTGCGGCCACCTAGGTAAGTATGATTGTGAATTAAAAAAAATCCCATACATCTCTTTTAGTCATCGCTACTACACCTGCTTCTGTACAGAAGAAAATGTGTCCTGAATATTATGGACTATTGGCTGATCAAAGTGTCACTTATTTGTCTGAACTCCAGCAACTGTTTTTATAATAATCCCCCCTTATATCAATCCCAAGGACAAGAAATAAAAATAGCACACTGAGACAAAGTAAACTGGAACTGAAAGGGGTCATACCAGATGCCCTGTTAACATAAATGGCTGACTACTGCAACTCTAATTATGGCATTAACTCTTTTCTTTGTACCTATTAACATTTTTGTTATTGTTGCACCTTGCCTTGGTTTTTATACTTGAATGTATTTCTATGTTCAAGATCCAAAGGGTAGCATTGTTTTCAAGCTTTATTACACTATAGTTGAGCTGAGAGTCGGCCCGGACTTATTGTTTTCCATGGATTGCTAAGAGGCTGTAAACCCCCACAAAGATGATCCAAAAATAAAAAAAGCAATAAAAACACATAACATAGTAGAGACCATGCTTGTGCTCAGCCGATGGGCCCCTTTATTGATCCTCTTCTTTACACAGTAAAAGGACAGAATGTGATCTATGTGTATACATGCAGCCTATTTTGTTTATTACAGGTCCTCATTTAAACACAGTAAGTAATGTGTGTGATTTCAGCTGAAAATCAATATTACAAGAAATCCAATAATAGCACATATGGACTACCTGTTGATTTTCTGTATCCCACTGTGGCTAAGCCTGACATATTCATAGTTTACTCAGTTAATCTTTCTAAATTTACCTGTGTTCTGTGTCATTGTTGGGTATCTAATGCCTCGTATACCTCGTGTGAGCTAACAAAGAAAACACAGTTATTTTCTATCCAAATGTAGCGCCTATGTACTTTATAGTACTGGTGCTAGTTAAATTTAAGGGTAGATCAGAGTGTAGTTAAACTCTGATCCAGATTGTTAGTTGCAAAATACGGTCTCTGTCCCAGCTCGGCTGTGCTGTGAGCCCATTCTGCTGTACTGGGGTGTTCTTCCAGCCCCAGTGCTGTAGGTGGCAGCAGTGGAGTCAAGGTTTGGGTGCTCTTTCCCAGCAGCCAATCACAAGGGTTTGTCCTCGCTGTGCATGCTGGGAGGGGTATTTATGGGGCAGACGCCATTGGTTTTGGGTGGTCTTTGTCCAGTGTGGCACCTACATTTAGGGTGGCCACATCACGGCGCCCTGGCGTTATGGCCTACCTGACCGGGGCGTGCGTGCCACGTGGTGTTCCTGGTACCGGCTGTACTGCTGTTCGGTGGGGAGTCAGTCTGAGAAGCGCCATTGAGAGGCTGGCGGTCCAAATGGGCCTGGACAAACCACTGGGGATTGAGGTAACCGGACACTGAGGGATTGATCACCTGTCAGTCGGTACCTGGGGGACAAGTTGAAGGAGATCCAGGCATAACTCAATTAAGGAGGCATATCTCCAAGAATTCAATCCAGAGGGGACCTATGGCAGAGGTATCTTTCTGAGGCTCATTGAGAGGGGTCTGTGGCAGAGACTTTCTCCCAAGTTCAAGTTCACCAATGAGGGTCTGTGGCAGAGACTTTATCCTACAATTGTCCGAGTGATACTCCGGCTGCCAGGTCAGTGAGAGAGTCCTGTCCTGGTACACTAAACCCATTCCGGCGGGAGTGGTGCAAAGAAGTGTTACGTTTGGGAGCAGGACTGTTTCCTATCATTACGCCTGAATCTGCTATTCTCCTATCTTCTTCAACTTTACTTTCCTCACCACAAGTTTACTGTTTTTACCCGGCTGGGTAATAAAGAGCACAGCAAAGAGCACCTGTCGTGGACATTCCTTTACTTCTACTACATGCTATACGCATCATTCACCCCTAGGAATTTCGGAGAAACCATGAGGTAACACACCGCCCAAAAATCCAGCAGCTCCACTGGGGGTAATGCTACACAAATGTTTTATTTAATGATGATAACGTTACAGATTGATTTACAATTTATAGTGCAGGTGAGTATTTTACCGGTAGGTAATAGAATGTCTTCAACTTTATTGTCCTAAGACCAACACTGTGGGCTGTTGAAACACCTATGAATTTATTCAATAAGACATTGGATAGAGCAATACAGATGTACACCTGCAACCATGGCAAGCAATCATAAACCCACAATCTGCTGTACTGGCCTAATATACTGTAGTGTAAACACATGATAAAGGGTGAAAACTCTGCGCCAAGTGAATAAATATATAGTACTAAATAAAATAAGCTGCTCCCCTCAAAAGAGTGAATGCTCCTAGTGATATAGGTAAAAGATAGGGGGCGCTAATAATTAATAAAAATAACAATGAAAATTATAGGACTGCACTCCTGAAGTCACTAATTCTTATCAAATAAACAAATGTGCACAAAACATTATCAAACAACATATGATTAAAAAATATTGTGAAATATCAATTAGTGCAAATAATATTCAGTCCCAATCTTAGGCACAAAAAAATATTATGATAATAAATCAATCATTCCGTGCTTGCTGTGATATACTGATAGAGAAGTGATCCTTCACCAAACTTGAATAAACACCCAAAATGACTAGATAAGTAATCTGCTTACCAGAGCACATTGAGTCCCTTTGGTGAAGTTTGGTGAAGGATCACTTCTCACTTCATCAGTATATCACAGCAAGCACGGAATGGACGTTTGGTGTTTTATGGACTTTGATTAATTATCATAATATTTTTTTGTGCCTAAGATTGGGACTGAATATTATTTGCACTAATTGATATTTCACAATATTTTTTAATCATATGTTGTTTGATAATGTTATGTGCACATTTGTTTATTTGATAAGGATTAGTGACTTCAGGAGTGCAGTCCTATGATTTTCAGTGTAAACACATGGGGCCAGATTCACGTAGATCGGCGCATCTTTATACCGGCGTAGCGCATCTCATATGCGCTACGCCGACGTTACTCAGAGAGGCAAGTACAGTATTCACAAAGCACTTGCTCCCAACGTTTCGCCGGCGTAACGTACATTTGAAGGCGTAAGTATAAGTGGGTGTGACCTTATGCTAATGATGGTCTGAGCGTGGAGCAGTGGCTTATGCCCGGCGTATCATGAACGGAGCATGCGCAGTGACGTGAACGTATGATCGCTCCCATGTGCGCATGCTCACAACTACGCCGGCACAACTTCCTGGGATACGCCGGCTCACCGACTTACGCCGAGCGCATAAATACGCCCAGACATGCACCCATCCTGTGCAAAAGTACATCCTGCTTTTTCCCCCCCCCTGAAGCAAGGTACTTTTGCTGAGAGATGGCGGCAGCTGGAACTGGAGGCAAGGAGAGGAGGAAGAAAAACTTTATAAAGGAGGAGAAGGCTATTATAATTGCTGGAATAGCCAAATATGATAAGTACCTCCATGGTGCCCTAAGTTCCCAGACCAGCAAGACACGTAAGAAGGAGATCCTGGGGGAGATCACGCTGCAGGTCAATGCCGTAGGGAATGAAACCAGGACCTCCGAGGATGTGAGCAAAAAAATCCAAGAAGGAGGACGAGGAAAAACGTTGCTATCGGTTGATCAGGCGTACGTTTAGCAACTGGCTGCAGGCATTTGCCACTTTGGCAAGTGTTATTGGGGAAAAGGCACCAGAGAATTGTTCCCCACTGTTCTGCTATCTTGATTCCATTGGCAAAGCCCAGAGGGTCTATGGTGGTGTGGCATGGCTGTGGTGCGACGAACAATTTTGTCAACACAAGGCCATACGTCCTGCGCTGCGGTGGGATCATAAGGACAGTCTGGGTATTACACTTATGTCCTCTACGCGGGTGTCGATGTTGATGTTTCCCAACGGGGGCCGGGAGTCCAACCGCCCCTGGACAACCGGCCGCAAAAAGGTGGGGTCAGTGTTGGCAGTTCAATAAGGGTTCTTGTAAGTTCGGCGCAAACTGCCGATACAAGCATGAATGCTCACACTGCGGTGGGGCTCACCCCCTCTCTCGTTGCTTTAATGCCGGAAAATTCAATGCCGGCGATGCTTTGGGAAAAAGGCCGGATGCCGGTGAGGGTGGACAGGATGTCTAAATAGGTATCCGGATCGTCCTGCGGCTCTGTTGTTACGGGAGGGTTTCGCAGAGGGGTTTTTGATTGATTGTTCCCTCCCGCGGATTCCCCTGCGGTGGACAACCTTTGGTCCACCATGTTACATTCAGATGTGGTTTCTTAAAAGCTGGCCAAGGAAGTGTCTATGAGACGTATGTGCGGCCCTTTTCCGTACCCCCTTTTGAGGATTTGGTGGTATAGCCATTGGGCGTTGTTCCAAAGAAGGAGCCCAATACATTTCGGCTTATCCACCATCTTTCATTTCCGAAGGGCGGCTCCGTCAATGATGCCATTGACCCTGAGGCATGTGCGGTGTCATATACCTCCTTTGATGATGCCATGTTTTGGGTTCGGTGCTATGGAAAGGGGGCCCTTATGGCAAAAACGGACATAGAGGCGGCTTTTCGTCTACTCCCAGGTCACCCACGTAGTTTTCACCTGTTGGGTTGCAAATGGTTGGGGGCTTTTTATGTTGATCGATGCCTGCCTATGGGCTGCTCTATCTTGTGCGTTCTTTTTGAAACATTTAGCTCTTTTCTGGAATGGGTGGTGTGGAAGGTGTCAGGGGTCAACTCAGTGATTCATTATCTGGATGACTTTCTCTGCGTTGGTCCTCCTGCATACAGGTTGTGAGGTGTACTACTGCCGACGGTACAGCACATAATGGAGCGGTTTGGTGTTCCTCTAGCAGTGGACAAGACTGAAGGCCCTGCAGAAGTGATCAAATTTTTGGGGATAGAAATCGATACTAGAGCCATGGAAAGTCGCTTGCCGGGCGATAAGTTGCGGCCGTTGAAGGAGTGAGTGAGAAAGTGAGTGAGAAACTTGTAAAGCGCAACACATGCGAACTGAATCGCCTCTGGGCGCTGTTTCCATGCCATGGGTAAGGAACCCCTTGACCTCAGAAAAGATGGGTTTTAATCTTTCTCCTGAAGGCCAAGTGGTCCGACTCCAGTCGGATGTTAGTTGGTGGAGCATTCCACAGCCGAGGTCCCTGGACTGCAAATCTTCTATCTCCTTTGGACTTGTATCTGGCTTTGGGTATTTGGAGTAGGTTTTGATTTGTGGATCGCAGAATGCGATTGGGGTTATGGGCTTTTATTTTTTGCATAGATACTGGGGGGTGTTTCCTTGAATACACTTATGTATTAGGCATAGTGCCTTGAAAGTGATTCTGTCTTTTACTGGCAACCAATGAAGGGATCTCAGCGAAGGTGAGATTGATTCCCATGTTTTTTTGCCAGTCACTAAGGAGGAGGTCAGTTTAGCTGCGGGCAAATTCAAGATCCAGCTGCGAGATTTGACAGTCTCTGCTTGGCAAGCTCAATTTTGCTTGCCATATTATGCCTATGGGCAGGGTTTTTTGCTGACGGCTGTCGGCTGCCATGGCTGGGGTCACTTCACCCAGGTATTTCATTAGGCTGAGCAGGGAACACAGGGCTGATTTGCAGGTATGGCGGGAATTCTTGGAGGAATTCAATGGCAGGTCCATCTGGATGGAAGGGCCGGTCAGCAACTATGACCTGGAGCTTTTTACCGATGCGGCCGGGTCCACTGGATATGGTGCATTTTTGGGGGGTCGGTGGAGTGCCGAGAGCTGGCCCGCCGAATGGAGAGAGGCGGGCTTCTTAAAGAATTTGGTACTGCTGGAACTTTTTCTGGTGGTGGTCGCGTTGGAGCTTTTGGGTCCGGTGTTTAGCAACAAAAAGGTTTGTCTCCACTGTGACAACCTGTGAGTGGTACAGGTTCTCAACTCTCTGTTGGGGTCCTCCCCCCCGGTTATACGGTTTTTACCATATTTGGTTTTAGGTTGTCTTCGTCGCAATGTTTTCTTGTACGCTGTACATATTCCTGGGGTGGCAAATGCGGTGGCTGACACTCTTTCCCTCTTTCAGTTGGACAGGTTTCAGGAGTTGGTGCCGGGCGCAGAGCAACACGGAACCCCTTGTCCTCCTCATCTCTGGCGGGTTGCGTTGGAATCGTCTCCGGTTTGATTCGGAACTCTTTGAGTGAGTCGACCTGGTCCTTCTACTCTAAGATCTGGAGGGAATGGGGGGCTTTGACACAGTGGATAGGTTCAGAGGGCGACAGTGGGGATTTTTGCCAGCTTGTTATTTATTTTGTGTGCTTGGGTTTTGCGGATGGGATATCTCTTTCGGCCATGTGCCGTAAATTGTCTGGCCTGGCTTTTTGGTTCAAACTTGGGGGCATGCTGGATTATACCAAGGAATTCTTAATAAAACAGGCCCTGAGAGGTTATCGAAAGGGGACCCGGTGGCCGGACGGCCGCAGGCCTATCACTTTTGATATTTTGCGGACATTGTTTTTACAGACGTCCATGGTTTGTATGTCCACTTTTGAGGCTTTTCTGTTCAAGGCGGCTTTGCTCTTGCCTTTTATGGAGCCCTCAGGGTGGGGGAATGTTAGTCCTTCAAAAATGGCTCATGGGGGGTTATCGACGACTAACATTAGCTGGGACGGTGAGTTGGTCAGCTTTCATCCGGCGATCCAAGACGAATCAGGCCGGCAGGGGGGCTCATTTGTACTTGCTCCGAGTCCCGGGCTCAGGCATATGCCCGGTGGCTGTGGTGGGTGATTACTTAGAGATTCCTTTCTGGTACATAGGGATGGTGCGGCTTTGTCGATTTTTCAATTTATGTCGTTCATGCAGCAATGCCTCTCGACAGGGGGTATCGCAGATTGCCGTTTTTCCTCGCATTCTTTTGGGGTCGGGCAGCCACTGAGGCGGCTCGGTGGGGTTTGTACGCTGCGGTAGTTAAGCATATTGGCAGGTGGGAGTCTGACAGATTCAAACTTTGCATCCGCCCCCATCTGGTTTAGTACATGTTGGTTTGCTGGGGGGGGGGGGGTGTAATGTGGTTTTGTGTATTTTCTCAAACTTTCTTTTACTGGCTATTATGTTGCAATGAGGTGTGTGTGTGTTATGTTTGCACGTTTTTCTTTCAGATCGTGCTTGCCGCGTGTGGATCATTTGTTCACTGGGGGACTAAGAGGGCTGACGTCAGGCCTAATGGCCATCAGCTGGGCTTCCTCAGGTCAGAGGCCAGCGTTCGGTGGATAGGTGTTCCAGGGATGTTATGGAGCAGGGTGGCCCCGGAGGTTAATAGGGCTATCAGATGGGATAGGTCCCCTGATGCTCTGGTTATACATGCTGGTGGGAATGATCTGGGGGTTCGCTCCAGCAGACACCTTATACGGGACATCAAGTTTGACGTGCTAAGGCTGCAGGCTGCATTTCCCCATACGGCAGTGGTGTGGTCGGACATGGTGGCTCGCAAGTGTCCAAGCTTAAAAGGGCCCGTGTTAAGGCTAACAAGGAGGTTGGGAGGTTTGTGGCCCGAAATGGGGGGTTTGTAGTCAGGCATCGGGAGCTTGAGGTGGACACGTGGAGGTATCTCCGAGTTGACAGGGTCCATCTGAATGCAGTGGGCACAGATCTGTGGTCACTGGGCTTGCAGGAGGGCATTCAACAATTTGTTTTTGGCAGGGCACAAAGGTATGAGGCTTCACACTTTGCGCTGTGGCGGTTGGGTCTTTCGAGGCATTGTTAAACAGACTTCTAGATATTGATGGATGGGGACACATCTGAGGTATAGGTCCCCGGTGAATACCAGTTATGGTGGATTAACTGGGAAGTGAGAATGGTATATCTGCTGAAGGTGGTCGTCCCCGAGTCAGTGCAACCAGGGACCAGGGATAGTGTTTAAGCAAATATAAGGTTAAAAAGATTTTATAGGTAGTGACTCCAAGGATTGGCAGCCAAAAAGATTATGCCTTGTTTTGGTTATATTGTTAAATTATTTTTCACTTTAATAAAACAACGGCCAGTTTTCCCCAACCTTTGGTGTCAGTCTAATTTTTGGTAGTTATAGTGGAAGTCTATAAGAGGGGTGGTTGTAAGGTGTTATAATGGTAGTATAATGGGCCAGTGTACATATGGGTTACCTTTTCAAGTAAGCCTGAAGCAAAAAAAAAATAAAAATAGGCGCAGGGCAGCATGAGAAGGTGCCCAGTCAGACTAGGCTAGTGGGGGTTAAGTTTCTGGAGGAGTAGAGGAGAGGAGGAGCAGGATTGACTGGCTAGTGGAGGGAGGCGGGGCAGTGTAGGGGTCACAGGGCAGCACAGAGCTTCCGGCCAGCACATTAGGATAAGAAACTTTCCCGTCCGCCAGCCCTACATGTTTGAATTTTGGTAATGGTGTGTGGGTTGTTCGTTATTTCTATATGTTTTATTTTTACAAGGTATGCGGTTGGGTCTTTGGAGGCATTGTTAAACAGACTCCTGGAATTTGATGGGTGGGGACACATCTGAGGTATGGGTCCCTGGTGAATACCAGTTATGGTGGATTAACTGGGAAGTGAGAATGGTATATGTGCTGAAGGTGATCGTCCCAGAGTCGGTGCAATGCAGCAGGGATCAGGGATAGTGTTTAAGCAGATATAAGGTTAAAAAGATTTTATAGGTAGTGCCTCCAAGGATCGGCAGCCAAAAAGATTATGCCTTCTTTTAGTTATATTGTTAAATTATTTTTCACTTTAATAAAGGGGCCATAGTTACATAGTTAGTCAGGTTGAAAAAAGACACAAGTCCATCCAGTCCAACCACAAAAAAATAAACAAACAAAATAAAAAACACAGTACAATCCCATACACCCAACTCCATACCCAAAGTTGATCCAGAGGAAGGCAAAAAAAAACAGGAGAGCATGATCCATACAACGGACAGTTTTTCCCAACCTTTGGTGTCAGTCTAATTTTTGGTAGCTATAGTGGGAGTCTATAAGAGAGGTGGTTGAACTGTGTTGAACTGGGTTATGCACCTAAAAAAAATCAATATATCCTCTTATGTTTTATCAATACATAAATGTTTTAGAGCTCCGCCTAGTGCCTAAGTCGATTGATAGTCGGTTAGGTTTACTTAACAATATAAAACTCTTTGACATGCTTCAGATTAGGTGAATGGTTGCAGATATAGTAGTAACCAGATGCTTCACACAAGTATTCCGGACACCCTACTGAAGGTTGAAACTAATGCAAATTACTGATAAAATATAGCAACAGGAGCGCAATCAAAATGATTGCATCTCATTACATGCTTGTTGGAGGTTCCCTGAGGACCAGTTTAAGAAGTAAAAAGTGATTATGCGCTGAACATCCCAGGATGTGAACTCATTAAATGTCTCACCTAATGTTACGTAAGTAAGTTCTAATCAAGATACGCAGCACCATTTGCATACATAATTTCTTATATAAATGGGGTAAATTAACCATTCTGGTATGGTAATCAGTAGAAGTAGTCTTATTCACATGAAAAACAGACAAAAATAATAAAGTAAAAATACTGATCACCCAACTGTGCTGTATGACTTATGCAGAGATGAGAAAGAAGAATCCAGACTGTCTGCACATGTAGGGGCAGATCCTCAAAGAAATTACGCGGCGTATCTCTTGATACGCCGCGTAATTTCAAATTTTGCGCGTCGTATCTTTATTTTGGTATCCACAAAACAAGATACGACGGCATCTGTGTTAGATCCAACAGGCGTACGTCTTCGACGCCGTCGGATCTTAGATGCAATTTTTCTGCGTCCGCTAGGTGGCGTTCCCGTCGTAATCCGCGTCGAGTATGCAAATTAGCTATTTCCGATCACCCAAGAACGTACGACCGGCCGTCGCATTTTTTTACGCTGTTTCCGTTCGGCTTTTTCCAGCGTATAGTTAAAGCTGCTATATGGTGGCGTACTCAATGTTAAGTATGGCCGTCGTTCCCGCGTCTAATTTTGAAAATTTTACGTCGTTTGCGGAAGTCGTCCGTGAATGGGGTTGGACGCCATTTACGTTCACGTTGAAAACAATGACGTCCTTGCGACGTCATTTGGAGAAATGCACCCTGGGAGTTTTTACGGACGGCGCATGTGCAGTTCGTTCGGCGCGGGGACGCGCTTCATTTAAATGAAACACGCCCCCTACCTGCCCAATTTGAATTCCGCGCCCTTACGCCGCGAGAGATACACTATGCCGCCGTAACTTACGGCGCAAATTCGTTGAGGATTCAAACCAAAGCCAAGTAAGTTACAGCGGCGTAGCATATCTTACATCTGCGCCGGGCGCAGTGTATGTATGTGGATCTGCCCCGTAATGTGAAGTACCAGGGCATACACACAGTAATATAGGTGCTGCAAACACTGAAAATCTGAGGCAGCTAGCGATTGTGACCTGCAAAGACATTTATAGCATTCATACTTACTGTATGTAACTGAACATAGTTATGTAGGCTTATTTTGAGGGGGGTATGGGAAATGACCCTCCCCAAACAAGATATTGGACTATTCATGTAGGTAAATAAGAGAACCAGAACCCTCACTAAGTGAAAGAGTTACTGGGATTGATCATAAAGTTGGCAGTGCCTCCATCCAGGACAGGGCCTTTGTCAACAGAGGAGATTACCTTCCTGGGAAATGAACCAGTAATCTAATCAAAGTAATTGGGAGTAGAGGAACTACTGTAACCAGCATATAACATTAACCATAAGTGCATTGATGCACACCAGTATAGAAATATGATAATGTTTATATAATAAAAGATAAATAACAGTACATACATCCAATGTACAAATAGGTAATATTAGCAAAGGCCCCACGGTCCTGGTGAAATTATGCTCTTATACCAGATATACTGTATATAATTATTAATTAAGTATTAAAGGGTCACTAAAGGAAAAAAAATGTTTTGTTTAAAATAACAAACATGTTATACTTACCTCCACTGTACAGTTTGTTTTGCACAGAGTGGCCCCGATCCACGTCTTCTGGGGTCCCTCGGCGGCTGTCTCTGGTCCTCCCTGCACGAACTACACACGTTCATGCGAGAGAGTTCGAATTGTGTGTAGTCCTTGCGGGCACGCCCCCATGATTTCCTTTACAACTCCTTTAAGATACCTTCAGATGAATGTTGCAGCAAGGCCCAGTTGCAGGGGCAAAGAGTGATCATGGTGCAGTGTCTGTCTTGATGCTGAAGACCTGAAGACAAGCTCAGAAATAATGGGGAGATCCTCCAAGTGTTATCCAATCAGCCTGGAACACAGCTTCTCACCAGCAGAAACCTTGGTATGATACTGGAACTTAGAGTCAGCCTATCTACTCTGCATCTTAGACCCTAGTAACTTCTAATCTGCAATTCAACCGGACCTCTAACACACGGTCGTTTTTCGGCATGAAAAAAAATGACATTTTCAGCATGTCCAAAAAACAAAGTTTTTCCAACTTCATCATTAAAAACGACGTTGTCCACACACCATCGTTTTTGAAAAATGATGAACAAAGTGCGGTGACGTACAACACGTACGACGGCACTCTGAAGGGGAAGTTCTATTCGCCTTTGGGCTGCTTTTAGCTGATTCCGTGTTAGTAAAAGACGATTTGCGTTTTTTTGTCTGTTACAGCGTGATGAATGTGCTTACTCCATTATGAATGGTAGTTTTACCAGAACGAGCGCTCCCGTCTCATAACTCGCTTCTGGGCATGCGCGGGTTTAAAACGTCGTTTTAGCCCACACACGATCGTTTTTTACAACCCGAAAAACGGTGATTCAAAAAACGACATAAAAAAATGCAGCATGTTCGAATTTTTTTTTGTCGTTTTTCAGAAGCCGAAAACGATGTGAAGCCCACACACGATGATTTTAAATTACATTTTTAAACATGTCTTTTCATGCCGAAAAACAACCGTGTGTACGCAGCATAAGGCATGTATGCAAATTGTTCTAAACTGCATCAGATTCGCATGCATTTGAACCAAATCATGTTAAGGGCATGTGGCCTGGTATGGTTCAGGAGAAGGGGAGGGCTCGCTTGTACTCCACTTTCCTGCAGGGCTGTGGAGTCGGAGTCGGAGTCGGAGTCGAGGAGTCGGAGTCGGGGGAAATTTTGGGTACCTGGAGTCGGAGTCGGAGTCGGCAAACAATGCACCGACTCCGACTCCAACTCCTACTAAATTTAGATTGGAATAAAAAAATAAAAAAAAGCAAGTTTAAATGTCCCAATTCACAAAACGTTATAATTAATGACTTCTCTACTGTAAGAATAAAGACCAATGCATGCAGTGCCTCACGTAACCGCAAAACGAACACGTTAAGTGACCGTGAAGAAGCATGCTTTTCATGTGCTTCACTATATGGCACGCAACGCACAATTAGGAGCTGCAATACTTATACTTTCCATAGTGTTGTGTTCTGCTTTTACAGGGAACGCATGTTAGAGAACCAGTAAGTGTCCAAATAAAAAAATTCCAACAGGAGTTTTATAAAGCACTAAAAAAGTTGAAAAGTATGATCGCTCATCAAAACTTACTGTTGAAGAAGCCATCCTTGTTTATCCAGAGATCGTTAGTGATGTGGCCAGAATAGTTACTGCAATGCCACCCACCCAAGTCAGTGTCGAAAGATTATTTTCAGCCCTAAAAATAATAAAGTCTGACTTAAGAGCCTCTATGAAAGAGGATCTGGCAGAGGCAATTCTCTTCCTTAGAACTCTACATTGAATTGATTTGCATTTGCTAAGCCTAGAACTACATTTCAAGATTAATATAAACCATTTCTAGGTTTTACACATTTTGTTTTTGGTTCATTATAGATAAGCTTTGTTTTTGTTCTAAAACAACCAAATAATGTGGTTTGTATTTTTGAACTGGTAAAGATCCTGTTCCTGATGTTTATGCCTGCTGCTACTATCCAGCCACTTGATTGTTTTCATTGTGTTTGTCTTTTGTTTTCATTGTGTTTGTCTTTTGCTTAAACTGTGCAATACAGTAGACTGTTGGCTTCCCAGCCAGTAGTCCTGTGGTAGGTTGCGTTTCTTTCCCTCAAGGAATGTATAAAATACATTCGCATATTAATACAGAGGAGTCGGAGTCGGAGTCGGAAGTACATAAAACTGAGGAGTCGGAGTCGGAGTCGGAGTCGGAACATTTATCTACCGACTCCACAGCCCTGCTTTCCTGGCATGGCAAGCTACTTGCTCAGATAAGGGTCTGGTATGGATTCTGGTAAGCATGACATTTTTGTAACATTTTTTGGCATGGAGTTTCCCTTAAAAATCCAAAATCCTAAGGATCTGGTATGGATTTGGGGGGACCCCAGGCAATTTTTTTGTTTTGGTGTGTGGTTCCCCTTAAAATCTGTACCAGATCTGAAAGGTCTGCATTGCCGGCAATTTTTTATTGCCGGAAATGTTTTTTTTTACATTCAGCTGTCACCAGGGAACCCTGCTTACAGCTGATGACGAGTCATCCGTTGTTAAGGACACGGTAGCCGGCTTCCCAGCCCACTTGTTAACAACCAGCTAATGTTAAAGATAACAGGAGCTGCATATAAATATACAGTCAGGTCCATAAATATTGGGACATCAATTCTAATCTTTTTGACTCTATACACCACCACAATGGATTTGAAATAAAAAAAAAGATATGCTTTAACTGCAGACTTTCAGCTTTTATTTGAGGGTATTTACATCCAAATCAGGTGAACAGTATAGGAATTACAACAGTTTGTATACAGGTGAAACTCGAAAAATTGGAATATCGTGCAAAAGTTTCATTTATTTCACTAATGCAACTTAAAAGGTGAAACTAATATATGAGATAGACTCATTACATGCAAAGCAAGATAGTTCAAGCCGTGATTTGTCATAATTGTGATGATTATGGCTTACAGCTCATGAAAACCCCAAATCCACAATCTCAGAAAATTTGAATATTACATGCAATCAATAAAACAAGGATTGTATATAGAACAATATCAGACCTCTGAAAAGTATAAGCATGCATATGTACTCAGTACTTGGTTTGGGCCCCTTTTGCAGCAATTATTGCCTCAATGCGGCGTGGCATGGAAGCTATCAGCCTGTGGCACTGCTGAGGTGTTATGGAAGACCGGGATGCTTCAATAGCGGCCTTCAGCTCTTCTGCATTGTTGGGTCTCATGTCTTTCACCTTTCTCTTGGCAATGCCCCATATATTCTCTATGGGGTTCAGGTCAGGTAAGTTTGCTGGCCAATCAAGCACAGTAATCCCATGGTCATTGAACCAGGTTTTGGTGCTTTTGGCAGTGTGGGCAGGTGCCAAGACCTGCTGGAAAATGAAGTCAGCATCCCCATAGAGCTCATCCGTGGAAGGAAGCATGAAGTGCTCCAAAATCTCCTGGTAGACGGCTGCGTTGACCCTGGACTAAATGAAGCACAGTGGACCAACACCAGCAGATGACACGGCTCCCCAAATCAACACAGACCATGGAAACTTCACACTGGACTTCAAGCATCTTACAGTGTGTGCCTCTCCATGATCTCTGATCATAAAAAAAAAGAAAATAAGCTCATAAAAAAGCATAAAAAAAACACTCAATTGCCCTGTCGTGGGCTACGCCTGGTGCCACGGCTCCGGCTCCTCAGTTGTCTGGAGGGCGCCTCGGGTGGGGGGGCATCAGGAGGAGGATCAATCCCTGGTCTCTCCCTGGCTGGCTGCCTGCCCTCCAATGCAAGGACGATGCGGGTGAGGACCGCCATTGTTTGAGCCTGCATCCGCAGCTGGCGGGTGGTGGTGTGCTGCTGGTGGCGCCAGTTCATCCGATCCTCTGCCTGGATGGCAGCAGTATTTGCCTGGATGACAGCAGTGTTTGCCTGGATCCCCTCCCCCAGGCTCTTCACCTCTGCCTGTAGCTCCACAATTGCCACAGTGGACTGGTCCAGGGTGGCCTGCATGTCCCCAGATGACGACGGAAGCCCCTGCTGACATCTTCTGATGCATGGCATCCAGGGTCTGGCTCTGGTCACACAGGCTTGTGGCCATGGCTGCACAATTTGCATTAATATCATGCAGGCAGTCCGTAATGGCCTCAGTATGGGCAGCCTGCTGGCTGACGCACTGCCGCATGTCCGAGGACCCAGCAAGAGAGCCCAGGCTGTCAGCCAGTGTAACGTCACACCAATAACCTTGCAAAACTATAGTTGCTTCTTTACCAAGTTTTACTTTAAAGCGGGGGTTCACCCTAAAAAAATTTTTTAACCATGTCATCCAGCATACTAGCGTGAGCTACAGCTACAGTATGCCTTTATTTTATTTTTTGTGCCGTACTCACAGTTTAATCCCATAGTTAAGTTTCAGACTCCCCGCAAGGAGTAGGCGTTCCTATGCAGAGGGGAACATGATTGACGGCTGGCTATGGCGCGCCACGCTTCCCAAAAATAGCCGAAATAGGACTTGGCTCTTCACGGCGCCTGCGCAGTCAGCTCCTAGTCTGTGCGCAGACGCCGTATAGCGCTGTGAAGAGCCGAGTCCTACTCCGGCTATTTTTGGGAAGCGTGACGCGCCATAGCCGGCCATCAATCATGTTCCCCTCTGCATAGGAACGCCCATTCCCCGCGGGGAGTCTGAAACGTAACTACTAGATTAAACTGTGAGTACGGCGCAAAAAAATAAAATAAAGTCATACTGTAGCTCACGCTAGTATGCTGGATTTTATGGTAGAAACTTGTTATTTAGGGTGAACCACCGCTTTAATGTTGCTTATGTTGGAATAAGCACTATTTACTTTACTGAGGCTGTGATGATAGAACCCAAACTCTTAACTGAGTTAAGAGTGAAACCTGGGTTTGAACCTGAGAAGTCTCCGCAGTTGCGATCCATAAACCTGAATCTAACTTGGCGTATTGTTACAGCCAGTCGATGCAGGTCGCCGGCAATATCGGCCATTTAGCACAACTGCCGTGCCTGCTCCCTCTGAAGCCCCTCTTGGAGGGAACCGGCTACACTCCTAGTCTTGGCCAGAGCCTTCCTAGGGGAAGTAGCCGGTTGTGTCCGTCTGGACGTACCAGGCCTGGATGGGGTAGCCCGGGAGGGGGTTCCCCTGGATGGGGTAGCCCGGGAGGGGGTTCCCCTTATGGGCGGGGAGGTCTGTGAGGTCCCGGGAAAAAGGGAAGACCCCTTAAAATAGAGGCAAACCTCCTGCTCCATATCCACCATCTCCTCCTCAACCACCTCTAGAGGAGAGGTGTGGCCACTCCCCTCCACCGCTGGCTTCCCAGGGGGTCAGGCTGAGCCAGATGTTCCGGGGATGATGGCGTGGGATGGCCACCGGCAGCAGATGGCCCAGCTCCCTCCAGCACATCTGTGGATGACACAAAGCATTCACATGTTGGTGGACCCACACACTTATCACATATTCCCTTCCACCCCCTCACATGCTACACACCGGATGGGGGATAAAAAACACTTACCTGTCCTTAAGGGCTGGTCAATGGAGTCAAAGCCCTCCAGGCCCTCTACCTGCTCCCTCTCCAGACACCTGGCGATCACCTCCTCCGGGGACAACCGCACAGGACATGGTGATCCGCCCCCCGTGCCCCTCTGGTGCCTGCTGATGGTGGCCACTTTATCCCGGACAAGCCTACGCAAGTCATAATTTTTTTTCGTAATGTCCTTACTGGTCCGGGACTCATGCCCAAGGGCATTTACATCAACGGTGATCTGCTCCAAGATCGCTTGTTTCTTGACCCTGCTGGTCTGGCCACTCTGTGCACTGTGGAGGAAGACATTATACTTCTTGATGGCAGAGATGAGGACAGCCTTCTCATCTGGGCAGAATTTTTTTTTCCTCCTGTCCCTCTCAGACTCCACATTTGCCATCACTCAGCAAAAGTACCTTGCTTCAGGGGGGGAAACAAGCAGGATGTACTTTTGCGCCAGACGGGCGTATTGCTGGGCGTATTTATGCGCTTGGCGTAAGCCGGTAGGCCGGCGTATCCTAGGAAGTTGCGCCGGCGTAGTTGTGAGCATGTGCACAGGGGGGCGCTCATACGTCCACGTCACTGCGCATGCTCCATTCATGATACGCCGGGCGTAAAACACTGCTCCACGCTCGGACCATTATTTGCATAATGTCACACCCACTTACACTTACGCCGGCTTACGCCTACGAATTTACGTTACGCTGGCGCAACGTTGGGAGCAAGTTCTTTGTGAATACTCTGCTTGCTTCTCTGTGTTACGTCTGCGTAGCGCATATGAGATGGCAGAAATATGCGCCGATGTATCTGAATCCGGCCCTTTGAGGCTAGAATATTGCACCTTTTCACAATATTCAAATTTTCTGAGGTTTTGGGGTTTTCATGAGCTGTAAGCCATAATCATCACAATTATGACAAATTACGGCTTGAACTATCTTGCTTTGCATGTAATGAGTCTATCTCATATATTAGTTTCACCTTTTAACTACAAGCCGACCAGCCGCCGCAGTTCTACGACGGCAGGTTGGTTCTCCTGCGCGGGAGCCCATAGCTCTATGTTGCCTTGCGAAGCGCCCACTAGGGGCGCGTGTGCGCCGCCGGAGGCTGGGTGCTCTCACCCCTGTGGCATACACTGTTCTGTAGGAGTTAACTCTATGCAGTGGCGGCTCATAGTTTTTTGTTTGGGAGGGGTGGAAAACAACCAACCCCCCCCCACCCGTGGCACCTCAAAGCCCCCCATGCTCACTGTCTGCTGGTCGGTCCACTTACCCCATCTAGGCGGCAGACAGCGGCGGTGATCGGGCAGCGGAGGGGATCGGGAAATGGCAGACATCAAGGATTGGAAGGGGATCGGAGCATCGGCAGACATCTAGCTGCAGCGAGCATCGGGTAGGGGTCCTGTGTCTTCTCCTCCTGCCTCCTCCTCGCTTGCGTCGTGCATCTCCTTCCCTCCGTCCAGGCATCCAATAGGATCGCCTGTCCTTTCAGCCAATCGGGTGACGGGTATCAGACCCACTTCTCGATTAGCCAGGAGGAGGATGTTGCAACAGCGAATATGCATTCGCTGTTGTAACACCTGGCTGGGCTCGTAGAGCAATGCTCTGTGCCACAAGTGTAACCTATTTTGAAGCCTATTAGAGCATCCTTAAAGGGGCCGGACGCATGAATGGGGGTGGTGGCAGCGATGAATAGAGCATGGCATCGCTAGAAGGTTGAGGGGGAAGCAGCTGTGGATAGAAAGGGCATCTCTCGGGTGCCCTAATGGAAGGGGCCGCCACTGATTCTATGTATACTGATGCGTTTCAGTCTCTACACCCTCCAGAGGTTCAACCGGGGCATTACATAAGAGTTAGCATAGGGGCTAGAAAGCTCTATGCTTAAATGATGTATGAGATTTTTTTGGTTAATCTAGCAGTTTTAGAGTTGTGCTTACCTTCAGCAGCATTTAGAAATGAATGAAGCAATAGGGGAAGTGGGTAAACATGTTGTGATTCCAGTAAATTGATAGATGCTGACATGCATGTCAATAACACTCTGACTTGAAAATAGCTAATGTGTTGCAACAGCAAAAAGTACCAGTTGTCCATGTTTTGCTTAACACCCAGCTATGGTTATTTGACTTTAAAGAAGAACTACAAAGTTTTTTATTCAAAACAATTTTTTTCTATTGCTTAGCAGCAGTTGATAAACTGTTTTATGTTACTTTTTCATTATTTGTGTAAAATCATTGTACTACAAACATGCAATACTGTACATTGTACTTTTTAAAAAGGAAGCCCAGCACTAGCTCTGTATTTTTTGATTGCTTTTGATTTATGTACAGGAACATAGAGTTAAAGTAACCCTGTAGGTAGAAGTGAATGGCACTGCTTCCACACAGCAACACAGATTTCTCCATGCTGCCTAATGACAATCGGCTGTTTTTTTTGTTTTTTTTCCGTACATACCGTATTTTCACCGCCGCTTCCGGGTATGTCTTCTGCGGGACTGGGTGTTCCTAATTGATTGACAGGCTTCCGTCCGTCGCATACTGCGCGTCACGAGTTGCCGAAAGAAGCCGAACGTCGGTGCGCAGGCGCCTTATAGAGCCGCACCGACGTTCGGCTTCTTTTGGCAACTCGTGACGCGCTGTATGCGACGGTCGGAAGCCTGTCAATCAATTAGGAACGCCCAGTGAGAAGACATACCCGGAAGCAGCGGTGAAAATACGGTATGTACGAAAAAAAAAAAAAACAGCCGATTGTCATTAGGACAACTCGGCTGAATGTAATGTTAAAAATGTATTTTTGGGTGAACCCCCGCTTTAAACTGAGAGTATTTATCTCCTGCACTGCAGGGTGGGAAAGTTCTTCTTAAGTTGTCCAAGTTGCTGCCTGGGTTAAATGGACACTTTTCCCTGTGCTGGCCAGTGGTTGGGTTCTTTCATATTCCAGAAGACTACAGGGAAGTGATGACATCACAAAGAGGAGCAGCAACAAGATCAGTCGGTGAAAGGCCCAGTCTCTAACATGTGGCTGAAGATGGTTTTTGAAGTATGTTAGAAGCATTCTTTAATCTAATAGCGAATATCTGCTTATTAAAAATAATATAATGAATGAATGTGTGGACTTTAGGATAAAATGAGTTGTTATATTTGTATTTGTTTTTATTTGTTTAAGACTAGGAAAAGTAAACACACATATTTATATACAGTATATACAGTATAACACAAAAGTGAGTACACCCCTCACATTTTTTAAAGTATTTTATTATATATTATCAAGTGACAACACTGAAGAAATTACACTTTGCTACAATGTGAAGTAGTGAGTGTACGGCTTGAATAACAGTGTAAATTGTCCCCTCAAAATAACTCAACACAGCCATTAATGCCTAAACCGCTGGCAACAAAACTGAGTACACCCCTAAGTAAAAATGTCCAAATTGGGCCCAAAGTGTCAATATTTTGTGTGGTCACCAAGTCCTTTTCCACTCCTCCATGACCACATCAAGGAGCTGGTGGGTGTTAGAGACCTTGCACTCCTCCACCTTCCATTTGAGGATGCCCCACATATGCTCAATAAGGTTTAGGTCTGGGGAAATGCTTGGCCAGTCCATCACCTTTAGCCTCAGTTTCTTTAGCAAGGCAGTGGTCGTCTTGAAGGTGTGTTTGGGGTCATTATCATGTTGGAATGCAGCCCTGCAGCCCAGTCTCCGAAGGGGGGAGATCATGCTCTGCTTCAGTATGTCACAGTAAATGGCATTCATGGTTCCCTCAATGACTGTTAACCCCACTGCCGGCAGCACTCATGCAGCCCCCATGCAGCCCTAGACCATGACACTCCCACCATTATACTTGACTGTAGGCATGACATGAAAAATGAGTGGGTGAAACTATTGCGCTACTGAGAGTAGGTCAATTGTTACAGTGAATGAAGCTGAAATATGTGACGTGGAAGCAGCTATATCTAGTAGTGTTCACTGTACACAAAAAGGAAAATGTAGAAAAAATGTGATAAGTGCTACACACTATGGCAAGGCTAATAAAGTGAAAACCACCACAGCCTTCCAAACTAGCAACAACTAATACATAGGTAATATCTAGTGATAAAATGTAACATAACATAAAATATTGAATAACTAGTGAAACAATATATACATCAATATGTAAATGCAAAAACTGTGAGAAACACAGGAGAACTAATGAATAAATTGGAGATGAGCAATGTCCTAAATGAGGAGAAATGTCCTATATCTAAGGAAGCCTATAATGGGCACCAATGGATAATCTTCAAAAGATGGCTGTAAGTGAATCACAGTGCAGATAAAGAGGCATCCATAACTAGTGTTGCTCACGAATATTCGCATTGCGAATATTCGACTCGAATATAGCATATTCGAGAAATCGCGCTATATTTCGAAATTCGCGGTGAATATTCGCAATTCCGAATATTCGATTTTTTACAATTTTTTTTTTGAACCAGATCACATCCTAGATATCTCCATCGACGTCTAAAAGCATTGCTGGTATCATTAGAGACCCTGGGCCGAGTAGCTGAAGCGTTCATTGAATTTTCCAGAAAGATCGCAATGCGATTATTCGGCAAACGCAATATCGCGCGATTACTTTCCTCGCCCCGATCTTCCGCATCAGAGCGATTTTTACAGTTTCATTTTTAAAACAGATCACATCCTAGTGATCTCCATAGACGTCTGAAAGCATTGCTGGTATGATTAGAGCCATTGGGCCGAGTAGCTGAAGCGATCATTTTATATTGCCGAATATTCGCAATGCGAATATTCGGCAATAGGAATATTGCGCGATTATTTGCTCCGCCCTTTTGCATCAGAGCCAATCAGAGTTCTCCTTCCACACTCGTCACAGGTTAGCAACCAATAGGAACCTGCCTGCATGGACATTATATAAGCTCACTCCCAGCACCATTTCATTGCAGATTCAGAAGCTGGCTATAGAGTGTGGAGGCTGTTTCTGTGTTCCTGGTTTCCTGTGTCTTTGTTCTTGATTGATTTAGATCATCACCAGCATTGCTATTTAGTGATTCCAGTGGATCTTTTCCAGTATATCAACTGCTTTTTTCAAAGCAATAGACCCAAGAGCTTTTTTCAAAGCTACGTTTTGTGCTGTTTTGTGCTGTTTTTTTCATTTGTGTTACTGTTTGATCCTGCAATCCTCGCTGTTCAGTGATATTTGCAAGAGATTTCAGAACACATTTTGCTGAGCTTTATAAAAGAGCTTTTCTAAAAGCTAAGTTTTGTTCATCTTGTGTTACTGTTAGATCTTGCAGGTTCGCTGTTCAGTGATATTTGATAGGCATCTCAGTTCACATTTTGTTTAGTTTTTCCTAAAGAGCTTTTATAAAAGCTAAGTTTTGTGTTCAGTTTAGTTAAATTTTGTGTAGTAAGTGTACACACTGTTAGTGTACATTTATTTCATCTAGCTTAGCTTAGTGTGTGTTTAGTGTCTGTGTTTTGTGTTTAAAAAAAAAAAAAAAAAAAGTTAGTGTTTGTTTAGTGCTTTTTTTTTTTTCTTTAATTTTGTAGTCCTTGTCTGGTGTACTACTTTTCTTATAGTTTAGTAGCTGTCTGTGTACGTCTTTGTCTGCGTGCCTGTCTTGTAAAAAATACACAAAAACACATTTTGTTCACATTTTCCCCCCCCAATAAAGTTTACCCCCCCACACACATATCAGCAATAATGAGCGGCATCCGTGGCCGTGGCAGCAGGGGTAGGGGAGTTACTCCCAGTGCTGGATCGCTGCCAGCACGGGGTACCTCTCGTGCCCCTACTAGTGGTAGAGGATCGGGTGCAAGGGGAGTACGCCTGATCCGGGAGTTCTTCCCATCGGGCAGCCGCCCGATATTGCCATCTCAGGCTCAAGTAGTGGTGGACTACATGGGGCACAGCAGTGCCACTGAGTCGTCGGTCCCGACTCACAGTAGTACCACCATTACACCGGTGCCTGTACTACCCCCCCCAGCCCCCAAGAGTCCAGCATCTTACTGTTCGACAGCGACAGTGAGAGGGATCTCTTGGGGGAGGCCATGCATCAGGCAGACCTCCAGCTCTGTCCTGATGGTCAGGACCTTTTTGAAGGGATGGATGAGGAGGATGGGATACCTGCTGGCAGTATCCCAGAGACATCCCTTCAAACTGGTGCTGCTGTTTTGGTGCAGGAAACAGCAGCACCTAGTCAGACCCAGGCGTGGGTGAGGGGACAGCGGAGCCAGGCTAGAGGCTCCATGTCAGGTGGTTCCCTCAGACCAACACATTTCAGCCCTTGGTCTGACATCTCTGGGGGCGAAGAGGGTGACCCATCATGGTTGCCATCTGACGCGTCGGCTCACTACGTCAGTGACGACGGGGAAGGTAGGCACCCTGGTGAAACGGTGCGCCAGGTCACCACCAGGGAGACCATCGTCAGGGTCTCCACTGGTGATGGCAGCAGGAGGTGTCAGGAGGAGGAGCAGCAGCAGCAGCAGCAGCAGCAGCAGCAGGCAGCTCCACCTGTGCGCACCGAGTCCCAGCAGGTGCAAGTAAGCGTCACCCCATCTGACAGGAGGGCGGTGCTGAAGTCACCTGTCTGGAATTACTTTACCCTGGTGGCAGACAACCCTACCGTGGCCATCTGCCGGATTTGTAAAGTGAGGGTGAAGAGAGGGAAGTGTTTGGCTCGGGTGGGTACCACAGCCCTGAACCAGCACCTGAGGATAAACCACTGGGCGTTGTATGACGAGATGAAGCGTGGTGGTGGTAGCAGCGCCACCACCACAAGTGAGCAGGGTACAGCAGCCCCTGCCACATCTTCATCTCTTTCCAGCAGGTCATGCCCCCCCCGCTCCCTCTAGTAGAGGTACTGGTACCGGCAGCCAGACCTCTACTTCCACAGCACCCTCCACGTCTGTGTCCCGCACTGCCGTCCGGCGCCAGGCGTCGATTTCAGACGCCTTTGACCGCACCACTCCCTTCCCCCCTGGAGACCGACGTGTGCGTTCCCTCAATGGGCTCCTGGCAAGGGTTATTGCCCAACATCTGCTGCCCTTCAACATAGTTGACAGCAACCCCTTCAGGCAGATGTTGGAGCAGGCCCAACCCCAATGGCGTGTCCCCAGCCGCCATTTCTTTGCCAGGACTGGTGTCCCTGCCCTACACCAGCACATTGTGCAGAATGTAACCCTGTCGCTGGATCACGCTGTCAGCGACAGGGTTCATCTGACAATGGATGGCTGGACCAGCAGGCATGGGCAGGGACGCTACATCAGCTTCACGGCCCATTGGGTTTCCCTCCGAGGCGTCGGTGAGGGATCGGCGGCAACCGATCTTGTGGTGCCGCCCCGGGGTGTCCAGGGGAGAACTGCTGGTCTCCCTCAAGCCACTGTCTCCGCAGCTGCTGAGCCTCCCAGCAAGCGCCCCCGTAGCTACTCAAGTGTGGGGCACGTGCGCTGTCAGGCCGTGCTCCAGCTTGTTAGTTTAGGGGACCGGAGACACACTGGAGAAGAAGTGCTGAAAGCACTTCAGGCTCAGGTCCAGAAGTGGCTGACACCCCGAAGGCTCCAGGCAGGTATGGTTGTCTGCGATAACGGCAGCAACCTACTCGCCGCCCTTAGTGCTGGCAGTCTGACCCACGTGCCCTGTCTGGCACATGTCCTCAACCTGGTGGTGCAGAAGTTCCTGCGCACTTATCCAGGGTTGAGTGACATTGTGGCAAAGGCGCGTAGGATTGCCAGCCACTTCAGGCGCTCCCCAACCGCTACCGCGTCCCTGTCCAAATTGCAGCGGAAGTACAATCTGCCCCTTCACAGGCTGATTGTGGACAGTGTGACGCGGTGGAACTCCACCCTCCACATGCTGAAGAGGTTGTGGGAGCAGCAAAGGGCGGTGAGGGAGTACCTGATGGAACTAGGCACTGAGAGGGCTTCACCACAACTCCCTTTCATCGCCTGTGCGCAGTGGGGGCAGATAAACCAGGTCTGCCAAGTGTTGTCCTCCTTCGAGCAGGCGACCAAGATGGTCAGCAGTGAGCAAATTGGCCTCAATAGCGTGCTGCCAATACTGTTCATGCTGGAGAGGACACTAGATCGCCTGCTCGAGGCTGGGGAGAGTGCCTTGGTGGAGCAGGAGGAGTCAGCAATGCTCCACCGAGACCAGGGCCAGGACGAGGAGGAGGAGGAGGAGGATGATGATGAAGAGGAGGAGGAGGTGGTTGCTGGTGTCGTCCCGGAGTCAGGGCCTGGTCAGGAGGGAGAGCCGGTGTTGGGGGCACCGATAGTCCGGGGGTTGGGCATGTCTGAGTTTGACCAGCAGCGCCTCAGGGATGAAGAGTCGCACCTCATTCACCTGGCCAGCATTGAGGAGTCACAGCGGGCTGTGCTCTTCCCCATGGCTGCCCACATGCTGAGATGCCTCAGGAGGGACCCCCGGGTTAAGACCATCAAGACGAGGGATGATTTCTGGATGGCCACCCTTTTGGATCCCAGGTGCAAGGGGAAACTGGAGCAGTTCATCCCAGCCAGCCGGAGGCAGCACCGGATGGAGGAACTGCAGGCAGCCATTGTCAGACGGTTGGAGCAGGCAACTCCCCAGCCTCCAGTTGTCCCCCCTCATCTCACCCAGCAGGTGGCTGCACCCAGCTGCAGCCGAGCAGGGGACCTAATGGAAGAGATGAGGATGTTCTTCCAAACCGAGCGACCCAGTACCACCACCAGCAGCAGCAGCAGCAGTCACCACCAGCGGCTGGCCCACATGGTGGCAGACTACATGGCGTCCGTCGGTGCTTCTGACAGTATGAGCACCGACGACCCCATGGAGTACTGGGTTGCCAGATTGGACACCTGCCGCGAGCTCGCTCAGTATGCGCTGGAGTTATTGTCTTGCCCCCCCTCCAGCGTACTATCTGAGCGGACATTCAGCGCGGCAGGTGGGGTGGTCACGGACAAGAGGACCCGTCTGTCCACAGACTCCGTGGACAGACTCACATTCATAAAGATGAATGAGTCCTGGATCGGCGGTGACTTTCTGGCACCCGTCGTCGGTTCAGGGCGCTGAAGGGTCCCTTGCCATGCATTCCCTGATGAAGCCCCGGACCTGATGTATTTACAGTGCTGAATATAACTATTTCAACATCAGAGAAAATCAATGTTAATATTTGGTACAGTAGGCTTTCTTTGCAATTACAGCGGTCAAACATTTCTTGTAGTTTTACACCAGCTTTGCACACACTGGAGGAGGGATTTTGGCCCACTCCTCCACACAGATCTTCTCTACATCAGTCATGTTTCTGGGCTATCGCTGAGAAACACGGAGTTTGAGCTCCCTCCAAAGATTCTCTATTGGGTTTAGGTCTGGAGACTGGCTAGGCCACGCCAGAACCTTGATATGCTCCTTACAGAGCCAATCCTTGGTTATCCTGGCTGTGTGCTTTGGGTCATTCTCATGTTGGAAGACCCAGCCTCGACCCATCTTCAAAGCTCTAACTCAGGGAAGGAGGTTGTTGCCCAAAATCTTGCAATACATGGCCCCGGTCATCCTCTCCTTAATACAGTGCAGTCACCCTGTCCCATGTGCAGAAAAACACCACCAAAGCATGATGCTACCACCCCCATGCTTCACATTAGGGATGGCGTTCTTGGCATGGTACTCATCATTATTCTTCCTCCGAACACGGTTAGTGAAATTATGATCAAAAAATTATATTATAGTCTCATCTGACCACATGATTTTCTCCCATGACTCCTTTGGATCAGTCAAGACAATTATGTCAGCAGTTATTTCACACCCTATATACTCTTATTAAGACTGCTGTACATCATGGCAACTCCTGCCCATGTGATATGACTCTGTATCAACTACTACTGTTAATACTACTACTGCTGCTTCAGCTGCTGCTGCCGCCCAGTCAATACACCTATGTCAGCAGTTGTTTAACACTCTATATACTCTTATTCCTACTGCTGTTCATCATGGCACCTCCTGCCCATGTGATATGACTCTGTATCAACTACTACTGTTAATACTACTACTGCTGCTTCTGCTGCTGCTGCCGCCCAGTCAATACACCTATGTCAGCAGTTATTTCACACTCTATATACTCTTATTAAGACTGCTGTACATCATGGCAACTCCTGCCCATGTGATATGACTCTGTATCAACTACTACTGTTAATACTACTACTGCTGCTTCAGCTGCTGCTGCCGCCCAGTCAATACACCTATGTCAGCAGTTGTTTAACACTCTATATACTCTTATTCCTACTGCTGTTCATCATGGCACCTCCTGCCCATGTGATATGACTCTGTATCAACTACTACTGTTAATACTACTACTGCTGCTTCTGCTGCTGCTGCCGCCCAGTCAATACACCTATGTCAGCAGTTATTTCACACTCTATATACTCTTATTAAGACTGCTGTACATCATGGCAACTCCTGCCCATGTGATATGACTCTGTATCAACTACTACTGTTAATACTACTACTGCTGCTTCTGCTGCTGCTGCCGCCCAGTCAATACACCTATGTCAGCAGTTATTTCACACTCTATATACTCTTATTAAGACTGCTGTACATCATGGCAACTCCTGCCCATGTGATATGACTCTGTATCAACTACTACTGTTAATACTACTACTGCTGCTTCTGCTGCTGCTGCCGCCCAGTCAATACACCTATGTCAGCAGTTATTTCACACTCTATATACTCTTATTAAGACTGCTGTACATCATGGCAACTCCTGCCCATGTGATATGACTCTGTATCAACTACTACTGTTAATACTACTACTGCTGCTTCTGCTGCTGCTGCCGCCCAGTCAAGACACCTATGTCAGCAGTTATTTCACACCCTATATACTCTTATTAAGACTGCTGTTCATCATGGCACCTCTTGCACGAGTGATTTGACACTGTATTGTCAATGTCTACTACTACTATTACAGCTCAGTCAAGACACCTGTGTCCCAATTTTTTGGTACACTATTGACTACTATGACCACTACTGATGCTGTAAAGTATTCCCCAAGTGTTTTTATGCTATGTATTACTATTACCACTACTGCTTGTAAATCATGCCTGTGTGATACTTAGTGGGAATGCTTAAATAAGCATTCCTAGTATGGATACCCATAAATGTATTAATCTTAATTAGTGTGAATGCTTTAATAAACATTTCCAGTATTGATATCCGTAAATTTAGTAATCTTATTATTCCTTACGTTTTTTGGTTCTGCGTAACTTCGGCATACTTTCAGCTATTGAGACCATTCAACTGTAAAAATGTTCGTCTCTTTCAGCAAATGATGGGACTTCTTCAAGTTTTTTCCTACTTTTTACACTTTTATAAATTTTAAGCTTTTAGACCCTTTTTTTAACATTGAAGTCAATGAGAACATCCTTTTCCCCTTTGAATTCACATGCCCTGCCAAAAGTTTCAGCTACTTCATACTTTCACTTACAGACACTGAAAAAACTGTAAAGCGATCACTAAATATTTAGCTATCCGGCTATGACTTTTCAGATCCTTATCGTTTACAATTTTTTGGTGAAAATGCAATTTACGTTTTGCTAATTTTTCACAAAAATGCGATAGGTTATAATGTAATCCTATGGAGGGGATTTAGAGTCTGTCATGTGACCTTAACATTGGAGATCTTTGTAATTAAAAATATCTTCACAAAAAGGGGAAACAAATTGGTCTCACGCCCACAAGATCTACTTTTCATACACAATTTTTATATCAAAACGTAGCTATGCTTGTCTGGTTTATGGCAATGTGATCAATTCTGCGATACGTATTTTAGTTTTAGTTATTGGAGCAACAGCCAGAAATTATGTCTCATAGACTCTCATGTTAAATTATCTAAAAAATGTTGCTGCAGAACTCACAAAGACGCTCTTTTCTAAATCGCAGACATGGCCACATTTTTAAGTTTATCTACATAAATTTCATATCGATACGTTTACAAGGGCCGTGTATTTCAAACGGTGTAGTCGTTGTATCAATTGCATGTACGTTTGAGGATTTATTAAGCTTTGTTTGGAGGCTTAAATCATGTATTAGATCTGTGAATTAAAAGCGTTTGTAATGTTATTTCTTTCCATAAATCACTTTCCTGACCTCAGTGCAATATTCCTCCTCACTGACCTGGGGGGGAGGGGAAACCTATTGAGGGGGGAGGGGCGACCAGGAAGTCAGCATACTCTATACTTTGCAGATAGAGAAAGAAGCTGTGTGTCCTAAAGATAGTGTAGTGGTTATGGTGAATGTCTTTGGCAAGGGGCTCACCAATTAAGCTATTCAGCATTCCCACTCGCATTTTCCTCAGGAAATGCATTGTCTAGTTATATTATATTTTAATACTCCTGCTGCTGCCTCCATGCTGAGTAAAGCTTCATGACCTCTCTGGCACAGCGGATCCACCAACAGCCTCCGCTACAAGCTACCAGACCGGATCTAAACAGCAAGTGTAACTATAACAATGAACCTTATGTTAAACCCTGTTTTGCGGCATTTATACTGCAACCATTGGGCTGTCTGCAAGAGCTCATCTGCATTCTCTCTCTTTCTTGCTCTCCCTCTCTCTCTCTTTGTATATATATATATATTGTTGCTTTTGTTATGTTCATTTTTCAACAGTTTATTTTGTGTTCGTCGTGTCTGTGTCGTGTGCTTTAGTTTGTCCTAGGTTACTGTTAAAGAAAATAATAGTATAAAATGTTTTTGCTTATTATGAAGTTAAATGTGTTGATGTTGATTTGTTTGATGTGAAGTTAGATGTGTTGAAAAACCTACAAATCTATCTCAAAAAGAAATGAAACATTTCCAAAAAATAATATTTATTAACAAAAACATAATTTCAGATATAACTCTGATTGAGCTTCTGAAGGCGCTCCATCTTCTCTATATTTTTTAATTGCTGCTGCTCCAGCAGCACATTTTGCTGAATAAGGTAGCGGATCTGGCGCTGATTTGCCTGGATCCTCAGGTGGGTAGTCTTTATGAGCGCGTTCTGCCTCATCATCTTTCTTGATACTGTTAGGATATAATAAAAAAAAATTTAGATTTAAAATAACGTTACCAAATAAATAAAAATTTTTTTTTGCTTATTAATCAATCATTATCATGTGTATACACTTGTTATGTGTCTAACACATCCCGGGAGTGCAGAATTATTAGGCAAATGAGTATTTGGACCACATCATCCTCTTTATACATGTTGTCTTACTCCAAGTTGTATAGGCTCGAAAGCCTACTACAGATTAGGCATATTAGGTAATGTACATCTCTGTAATGAGAAGGTGTGTGGTCTAATGACATCAACACTCTATATCAGTTGTGCATAATTATTAGTCAATTTCCTTTTCTTTGTCAAAATGGGCCAAAAGAAGGATTTGACAGACTCTGAAAAGTCCAAAATAGAGAGATATCTAGCAGAGGGATGCAGCACTCTTAAAGTTGCAAAGCTTCTGAAGCGTGATCATCAAACAAAAGAAGCGTGTGGAAAAACAAAGGTGCAAAATAACTGCCCATGAACTGAGAAAAGTTAAGCGTGCAGCTGCCAAGATGACACTTGCCACAAGATTGGCCATATTTCAGAGCTGCAACATCACTGGGGTGCCCAAAAGCACAAGGTGTGCAATACCCAGAGACATGGCCAAGGTAAGAAAGGCTGAAAGACGATGACCACTGAACAAGACACACAAGCTGCAACGTCAAGACTGTGCCAATAAATATCTCAAGAAAGATTTTTCTAAGGTTTTATGGACTGCTGAAATGAGAGTGAGTCTTGATGGGCCAGATGGAAGAGCCCGTGGCTGGATTGGTAAAGGGCAGGGAGCTCCAGTCCGACTCAGACGCCAGCAAGGTGGTGGTGGAGTACTGGTTTGGGCTGGTATCATCAAAGATGAGCTTGTGGGGCCTTTTCGGATTGAGGATGGAGTCAAGCTCAACTCCCAGTCCTACTGCCAGATTATGGAAGAGACCTTCTTCAAGCAGTGGTACAGGAAAAAGTCACCACCCTTCAAGAAAAACATGATTTTCATGCAGGACAATGCTCCATCACACGTGTCAAAGTACTCCACAGCGTGGCTGGCAAGAAAGGGTATTAAATAAAAAAAAGTAATGACATGGCCTCCTTGTTCACCTGATCTGAACCCCATTGAGAACCTGTGGTCCATCATCAAATGTGGGATTTACAAGGAGGGAAAACAGTACACCTCTCTGAACAGTGTCTGGGAGGCTGTGGTTGCTGCTGCACGCAATGTTGATGGTGAACAGATCAAAACACTGACAGAATCCATGGATGTCAGGCTTTTGAGTGTCCTTGCAAAGAAAGGTGGCTATATTGGTCACTGATTTGTTTTTGTTTTGTTTTTAAATGTCAGAAATGTGTATTTGTGAATGTTGAGATGTTATATTGGTTTCACTTTTAAAAATAAATCATTGAAATGGGTATATATTTATTTTTTGGTTAAGTTGCCTAAAAATTCTGCACAGTAATAGTAGTCACCTGCACACACAGATATCCCCCGAAAATAACTAACACTAAAAACAAACTAAAAACTACTTCCAAAAAAATTCAGCTTTGATATTAATGAGTTTTTGGGGTTCATTGAGAACATGGTTGTTGTTCAATAATAAAATGAATCCTCAAAAATACAACTTGCCTAATAATTATGCACTACCTGTATACTTCTAGCATCAATACCATATTATGGTTCTACAATCTGACAGGTGCGCTTTATATGTTGTCCATTTTTATATCTACATTTTATTGTTGAAATGTTATTAATAATTGTGCACATATTTACCTTCCTGAACGAGGCTCACAGGACCGCTCTCTTCCTCCTGCTCTTCTGCTTCAGAAGTTGGGGTGGTGGGGGGGGGAAGCTCCTCAGCTTGCTCCTCAGCAGGAGCTGGGGTTGGGGAGTGGGAGGGCCCTGGCTGCTCCTCTTCATCCATCTCCTCCTCTGCCGCATCCTCCTCTGCCGCATCCTCCTCCTCCTCCTCATCGGCCTGGCGCCTTCTGCGCTTGGCGCGGACAACTGGCATTGGAGCTCCTATAATAACACAATGTTCATATATTATAAAAATGTTTTCTAATGACGTATGCAAATTCTGTGTACTCTGCTGTATTGTATATGAATACAAATTGATTTATATAGACAGTTAACCAATGGGACAATGTTATATTAAAGGGTCTTGTGGGCACTACAGGGGACTGAGCGTGAGCTGGGATGCAACCATGTTAAAATGAGCTGTTTTTGTCTCCTTTGTTTTGTTCAGACCATCTCATGTTAAAAAAAGGGCCTGATGGAGCACACGGGATTACTATAACAACCCCACTCCTAACACAGGAATTTAGTGGTAATCTATATATATAAAACTCAACGTGTGTGTGTGCATAAATGTATGTATGTATGTATGTATGTATGTATGTTCCAGCATCACGTACAAACGGCTAAAGATATTTATATGAAACTTGGCACACAGGTTACTTATATGTCAGCCACAAACATAGGATAGGTGGTTTAAACCTTACCCACCCCCACTTGCCATGGTCGGGGTTTTTCTTTAAAGTCCCATGCAAAGCAATGGGAAAATTATGTTCCCACATAACTTCTGTGTTCCTGTCTGCTGTCCCATGTCTTTTTTCAACAGTACTATGAATACCTTGGCTGGTGCTGATATATGTTAGCACAACATGGCATCTTGGTTAACAACATCTGACCTTACATGAATTACATATGACCTTACATAACTGTCACCAAAGGAGCTGCGGTGGCTCCACGCGATTGCCACTGCACTGACAAGTGATTCACCTCTGCAGCTAGGGGTTTCGGATCCCGCTCTCGGCTACCTGTGAATTGCGTTTGGTGGTCTCAGCCCCGCCCCTGGTGGGTGTGCTATGCGAGGTTGGGTTGGGAGGACCCCCTCACACCCGCCATTGCCAACCGGGGCATGGAGAAAGGTGGCAGATTGTCTCTGGGGGAGGCCTCCCAACTCCTGCAGGCCGGCTCCTCTCTCTTTCGAGTTCACGCACAAAATACACTTTTTAAAAAAAAAACATAACTGTCAACAATAACTTACCTGGATGATATTTAGCCCGAAGACGTCTGACCTGATCCATTTGGCGCCTCTTCAGGTCAGACCACTTCTTGACAATTGCATTGTGGTCGTGTTGGCCGCCAAAGTCAGCGATTAGGGCGCTGACCACAGCCCTTTTCTCTGGCTGCCTCCGCAGCTTATCGTATCCTGTTTCCAGGAACTTCTGCAAGATGAAGAACAAAGTATATTGTAATACTTCTGTTGACAGCCTTATGGATATATGACGTAAATGTATGCTATTCAACAATTGGAAGCATTCTCGCCTTATTAATCAATGACAGGGGTAACATGAAAGATTTTATATCCTGCCATTTCGGTTGCCACCTTTTTTGCATAAATATAGCAGCCATTATCATTTGCATAATTATGAATATATTATTAACAACACAGGATACACGTATAGGGGAGATATGCGTTGCTAACTCTTTTCCCTGTCAGGAGCCTAACGCCCCGGGGGTCAGAGACGGGACCTTTTCGGAGGGCCACTGACGTATGTACCCGTCGCAGTTTTTTGTGATGTCACTCTTTAGGTGTGTGCACATTTTTCACTGCATCCGGGTGGAGTTTTTGGGTTGTGTTTTGCACGCCACAGGCTTTTCAACAGGAAAAAAACAGCTGGAGGCAGAATGGTTGCAAAACACTACGGGTTTGTTACCTAACTCTGGGTTTCAAGACCAGTCCACCTCCAGCTGTTGCAAAACTACTACTCCCATCAGCCACGGTCTGTCAGTGCATGCTAAGAATTTTACTTTTGCTGCATCTAGGGTGCCACAGTTTAGAGACCCGTGCATAAAGGCCTGAAAAATGGGGGCCTGCAGAACTTACAATACTAGAAGTGCCAGCATTCCCAGGCATGCTGGAAGTTGTAGTTCTGCAACATCTAAAGGGCAATATGTATTCGAACGTCCTTGGGCCTTGAGGACACTGAAGTCAGGACGTTCGCATACGTCCTATGTCCAATAAAATGTTAAATTCATTATGCTAAATAACAAGGAAAAGTGCTTAAATACACATTTGCCAACCAGGGTGTCTGCAGCTGTCCAGGCATGCTGGGACTTGTAGTTTTGTAAAAGCAGGAGACACATTTTTTGTGAAATACTAATATCTGATCATATATACTAACTTTTAAACTAGACTAAAATGCAGTTGAAGATAATGAAATAACAGTGGTCAAAATACTTACACAAATCAGCATCTTTTCCTCAGATACAGTGAAATTACTTCCAACCATCTTGCTCTGCGATTGCGTTGCGATCATAAAGTTGGAAACTGGCAAGGGTCCAGGAAATGGTCGCGTGTTGTTCGTGTGTTGATTGCGCTGCTTGGACCGAGATGGGTCCATATGGCTTCGGCTGTATGGACCACAGTAACTCTTTTCCCTGTCAGGAGCCTAACGCCCCGGGGGGTCAGAGACGGGACCTTTTCGGAGGACCACTGACGTATGCAACCGTCGCAGTTTTTTGTGATGTCACTCTTTAGGTGTGTGCAAATTTTTCCTTGCACCGGGTGGAGTTTTTGGGTTGTGTTTTGCACGCCACAGGCTTTTCAACAGAAAATAACCAGCTGGAGGCAGAATGGTTGCAAAACACTACGGGTTTGTTACCTAACTCTGGGTTTCAAGACCAGTCCAACTCCAGCTGTTGCAAAACTACTACTCCCATCAGCCACGGTCTGTCAGTGCATGCTAAGAATTTTACTTTTGCTGCATCTAGGGTGCCACAGTTTAGAGACCCGTGCATAAAGGCCTGAAAAATGGGGGCCTGCAGAACTTACAATACTAGAAGTGCCAGCATTCCCAGGCATGCTGGAAGTTGTAGTTCTGCAACATCTAAAGGGCAATATGTATTCGAACGTCCTTGGGCCTTGAGGACACTGAAGTCAGGACGTTCGCATACGTCCTATGTCCAATAAAATGTTAAATTCATTATGCTAAATAACAAGGAAAAGTGCCTAAATACACATTTGCCAACCAGGGTGTCTGCAGCTGTCCAGGCATGCTGGGACTTGTAGTTTTGTAAAAGCAGGAGACACATTTTTTGTGAAATACTAATATCTGATCATATATACTAACTTTTAAACTAGACTTAAATGCAGTTGAAGATGATGAAATAACAGTGGTCAAAATACTTACACAAATCAGCAACTTTTCCTCAGACTTAGTGAAATTGCTTCCAACCATGTTGCTGTGTGATTGCGCTGCGATCATAAGTTGGAAACTGGCAAGGCTCCAGGAAATGGTCGCGTGTTGTTCGCGCAATTGCGCATGCGCGATCGAAAAATCGCAATCGCAATATGTATTTTGGTTAAAATATCATACATATTCGATTTCAGAGTGCTGCTACAGCAGTTTTCGAAATATCTGCAATCAATTTCGCATTCGCATGTTGCGATATTTCGATAACATATCAGGAATATTCTGAGCCAATCAGAGCGCTCCTCCAGCATATCTCGAAATTGCGCAATAAATATCGCATTCGCATGTTGCGATATTTCGATAAAATATCACGAATATTCTGAGCCAATCAGAGCGCTCCTCCAGCATATCTCGAAATTCCGCAATAAATATCGCATTCGCATGTTGCGATATTTCGATAAAATATCACGAATATTCTGAGCCAATCAGAGCGCTCCTCCAGCATATCTCGAAATTCCGCAATTAATATCGCATTCGCATGTTGCGATATTTCGATAAAATATCACGAATATTCTAAGCCAATCAGAGTGCTCCTCCAGCATATCTCGAAATTCCGCAATAAATATCGCATTCGCATGTTGCGATATTTCGATAAAATATCACGAATATTCTAAGCCAATCAGAGCGCTCCTACCGCAGTTATTAAAAAATCGCAATTATTTTCGCATTCGCAATAGCGAAAAATCGCAATCAATTAATTTTGATAAAATATCACGAATATTCGAATTTAGCGAATATATCTCGAATATTCGAATATATATTCGAGATATATCGCGAAATCGAATATGGCATATTCTGCTCAACACTATCCATAACCAGTCTCCCAAAACTCTCACCTTAATGTAGTAGGATATGGGCATGTAGCATAGGTGTAAGCATGTCCAGAGATGAGCATCGGAATGCTTCCCAATAATATCCTCTGCAGTGGTCCCTTGCCTCTGAAGCTGACTCTGATCCCAAAATGAATACCAGATCTAGGCAGGTGCTCAATGCTCAATGAGTGCAAGAGGGGGAGAGAGAGAGAAGAAGAACGGATGCCTCCGATAGTGATGTACAGTTAAAAAAGGGGGGTACTTTATTCGAATGTAAAAATGGACTCTTACATGTGATCAAGGTAACATAAGCAAAAAGTAAATGTGGGACGCGGCGTGCACAGCGCCGTCTTACGTATCTCTGGTGGTCTCCGGCTTGCGGTAGTGTCACGTGATCCCGAATCCCTACGTCGTTACGTCACGTGTCTCGTGACTTCATCACACTAGGCATGACACACTTGACTTTGAACTCCTTACCTGGTAGCCGCCACACACGCTTGACACCATCTGAACCAAATTAGTTTATCTTGGTCTCATCAGACCACAGGACAAATTTTTCGGGCATTCTCATGTTTATTTCTGTTGTTTGTATTGGTATGACACAAAAAAGTGAAGAAACAAAAAGCCAAATCTGACACATTCCACGCAAACCTCCAAAAATGTCCTGGACAAAATAATTGGCACCATCTCAGAATTGTAAGAATTGCATTCCATGTTTGTGATACTCCTGTAATTAAACTTGTCTGTATCAATTAACAGGTGCTGACAATATAGAAATCACACCGGCAACCAGTTAAACTGTTGAAAAATGTATTCATCCTTTCTATTGTGTGTCTCTGTGTGCCACATGGAGCATTGGAGAAGATAAAGAGCAGCAAAGAATTGTCTGAGGATTTAAGAACAAAAACTGTGGAAAAGCATGGACAAGGTTACAAGTCCATCTCCACAGATCTTAATGTTCCTGTGACCACTGTGTCAAGAAGTTTACAGCCCATAGTACTGTAGCTAATCTCCCTGGACATGGATGAAAGAGAAAAATGTATCAAAGATTGCAACAAAGAATTGTTTGAATGATGGATAAAGAACCGCGATCAACTTTCTGACAAACTCAAAACTGACCTTCAGGCACAGGATACAACTGTGTTAGCTCGTACTATATGTCCTCATCTGAATGAAAATGGATGCTATGGTAGGAGACCCAGGGGGACCCCACTGCTGACACAGAAACATAAAAAAGCCAGATTGGAGTTTGCCAAAAATTATTTTGGAAGAATGTGCTGTGGACAGGTGAACAAAATGTACAGCTATTTGATAAAGCCTATCATTCTACTGTTTTCAGAAAAAGAAATGAGGCCTTTAAAGAAAAGAATACAGCCCCTACAATCAAACATGGTGGAGGTACACTGATGTTTTGGGGTTTCTTTGCTGCTTCAGGCACTGGATGTCTTGACCATGTGCATGGCATTATGAAATCTGAAGACTACCAAAGAATTCTGGGGTGCAATGTAGGGCCCAGTGTCAGAAAGTTTGGTATCTGTCAGAGGTCATGGGTTTTACAGCAGGACAATGACCCAAAGCACACATCAAAAAGCACCCAGAAATGATTTAAGACAAAGTGCTGTAAAGTACTGAACTGGCCAGCAATGAGCCAAAATCTAAATCCCATAGAGCTCCTGTGGAGAAATCTAAAAACAACAGTTGGGAAAAGAAACCCTTCCAATCTGAGAAACCTGGAGTAGTTGGCGATGAGTGGTCCAAAATTCCAGTAGGGAGGTGTAAGAAACTCATTGTTGGTTACAGGAAGCGATTCATTTCAGTTATTTTTTCCAAGGGATGTGCCACCACATATTAAATTGAGGGTGTCAATGATTTTGTCCAGTCCATTTTTGAAGTTTTGCATGGAATGTGTCAGATTTAGCTTTTTGTTTCTCCATTTTTTGTGTCATACCAATACAAACAAAATAAATAAACACGAGAAAACCTAAACATTTGTAATTGGAACTTTTTTTGGGCGAAGATGTCCATTATCTTACAGAAATGTATTTTATTGGGATTTTATGTGATAGACCTAAACAAAGTGGCACATAATTGTGAAGTGGAAGGAAAATTATAAATATAAATAGTTTTCAAAATGTTTTACACATATATATATATATATATATATATATATATATATATATATATATATATATATATATATATATATATAAAGAGATTGCGCAAAACCCCCAAAGGTTACATGACAAATTAATAATCATGCAAACATAAGTAATCAAACAGATTAATTAATAAACGTGCAAAATCAAGTGCAAATTAAATACACCAACTGAATATCTGATTAAACCAATTGATAGTGTTATTAAGACAACAGCAAAAGAATTTTCTTGTCTTGCCACCGATTCTCAATTGGATTTAGGTCTGGACTTTGACTGGGCCATTCTAGCACATAGATATGCTTTGATCTAAACCATTCCATTGTAACTCTGGCTGTATGTTTAGGATCGTTGTCCTGCTGGAAGGTGAACCCCTGCCCCAGTCTCAAGTCTTTTGCAGACTCTTATGCCCTGTACACACGATCGGATTTCTGATGGAATAAAATCCGATGGATTTTTTCGTCGGATATCCGATGTAGCTGACTTTCATCAGTCTTGCATACACACTATCAGACTAAATTCCGACTGTGCCAAAATACGGTGACGTAAAACACTATGACGAGCCGGAAAAAAAAGTTCAATGCTTCCAAGCATGCGTCGACTTGATTCTGAGCATGCGTGGATTTTTCTCCGATGGAGTTCCACACAGACGATCGGAATTTTCTATCAGTTTTTTATCCATAGGAAAATATTTTTTTACACCGATGGAAAAAAGACCGATAGGGCCCACACACGATCGGTTTGTCCGATAACAACAGTCCATCGGTCTTTTTTCATCGGACAAACCGATCATGTGTACACAGTTTAACAGGTTTTCTTCTAATATTGCCATGTATTTGGCTCCATCGATTTCCCCAACAACTCTGACAAGCTTCAATGTTACTGCTAGGGAAAAGCATCCCCACAACATGATGCTGCCACCACCATGTTTCACGATGGGGATGGTGTGTTCAGGGTGATTGCTTTTAGGTCAAAAAGTAAAATTTAGGTCTCCTCTGACCAGAGCACCTTCTTTCACATGTTTGCTGTGTCCCCCGTATCAAAATGTATCAAAATGTATCTGCTTAACAGGTGGTATTGTGGTTCATCGCCGTCTCGTGGAAAACGCTTCAGCCAATTTGCATGACCATGCGTTCATTTAAATGAAGTAGGCCTCAAGGTCTTCAATTTTAGGCTTCAGAAGGGCCTGTAGCAAGCCCTGCCACAACTGTGGCAGGGCATTCAGAATTGAACGGTCAATTTCTGAATGCTATGGTACGTCGTTAATGGTGCCAAAAAAGTAAGATCGTTGGTAATGTGTGAACGCGTGGTTTAACCTTAATGGTCACAAATACAGTTGTGCTCATAAGTTGACATACCCTGGCAGAATTTATGATTTCTTGGCCTTTTTTCAAAGAATATGAATGATAACACAAAAAAAAACATTTCACTCATGGTTAGTGTTTGGCTGAAGCCATTTATTATCAATCAACTGTGTTTACTCTTTTTAAATCATAATGACAACAGAAACTACCCAAATGACCCTGAACAAAAGTTTACATACCCCAGTTCCTAATACCATATAACATCAATGACAGCTTGAAGTATTTTGTGGTATTTGTGGATGAGGCTCTTTATCTTCTTAGATGGTAAAGCTGCCCATTCCTCTTGGCAAAAAGCCTCCAATTCCTGTAAATTTTTGGGCTGTCTTGCATGAACTGCACGTTTGTATGATTATGTGGTGTTCATGAAGGAAGTACTTACTTAGGTTTATTCCAGGTGAATAATGATGTAATAATTACTGGTATGTACCCACTGAGCTGGTTGTAAATTGGCTAGTGGCCGGTACGGGTTTACAATGGAACAGGATATTCCAGGTGAAATATGGTGTAAAAAATTACTGGTGTGTACCCACCAAGGTGGTTGTCGATGGCTGTATGGGTTTACAGCAGAACATGTTATTGTGTTGCACTGTCAAGGACCTGGCCTTAAAGGTTGTATCAGAATTGTTGTATGTTTTTGAATAATTGGTGTCTAAATCATGTTTTTGGTATTATATTGTTATTTAATAAGAGCTGTTGCCATATTACTCCAAAGAAAATAATTTGTGTCATGTTGTATTATTTATGAGGTTTAATGTGTTTGGTTTTAATGTTCAATACCACTCTGCCACCTCAGCCCTATCTAGGTTATGTAAACACTAATTCAGTCACTATAAAGACATTTTATCATTAGCATCTGGCAGACCTGTGGCATGCTGCACTCACAAGACATCTCTACCAGTGCCATCTTAAGAGCATTATAGGCCCCCGGGCAATACAGTGCACTGGGGCCCTGTCTACACAATCACGCACGAGAATTTACTGACAAAAATTATGAAATTTACTGGCAGAACCACATTTTTTTACCGGCACTGCAAAAAAAGTACCTAAAATTACTGTTTTACAAATGTCTTCATTGACATTGAAGGTTAGGTTACTATAACCCAGCCTGCTCAGAGTTTCCTCTTACATCAGAGTCTGCAGGATTCCCCCTTACAGTGAAAGGGAACTCTTATGTAAAGGGGAACGCTGCAGATCATGATGTAATGGGGAACTCTGATGTGGAGGGGGGCTCTGGTGACCAGAGACCACCTTCCGTAGAGTAAATACACTAAGGTAAAGGGGGGGGGTCACTAATATTTTTGTATTCACTCCCCCCTTACATCAGCAACCACCTGCCCCTTAGACTGGCCTGGCGGTGCTATCACTGACCTCCTCTAAGGTGCACCATGCAAGGCTCAGTCAGATGGCTCCAGCTTGGCTGCTCTGGTTTTATCCTACAGTCTCCTTGTGTCTGACTTCTCCCATGACCCCCATCCTGGCGACGCTCCCACTCTTGACTCCTCTCCAGACTCTCCCTCAGAGACTGTAGACACGATACAGTTCTACAGTTCTGACCCGCCGCTTTCCACCATTTTTTACTGGGGTCACTGGGCAGCCGATGGGGGGCCCCCCAGGCAAGTGGGGCCCCCAGGCAACTTCCCAGCGTGCCCAATGGAAAAGACAGCCCTGATCTCTACAATCATGTCTTGATCCTACCCTCTCTGACTGAGTGACAACTTGCTCTGCCTCTCACTGGGCTGCTGAGAGCAACAGCCAGGTAGTCAGACAGGTAACTTCATTGCCTGTTGCTCAAGACAGTGCTGTACTTAGAACACAGTGGGGGGCATTCTCCCAAAGAGGAAGGTGACACTGCCCACCGCTGTGGTTATGGCAGCAGTTAACTGCCAAAACCCCGGTATTTTTTTAAACAGTGGGCGATCCTCTCTTTCACATAAAATTGATCAATTTTATGGGCAGCAAGAGAGGTGAAACGAACTGATCCAGGGAAGGGGTGGGCACGAAGTCGATGTGAGGGCAAGATGGCCCCCACTCCACTCTATGCCCTTGGAGGACCGGAGCGACACCTGACATCACTTTCACCTAACGTCCTTAAAGGCACATTTTTTTTTTATTAGTAAATTTAAAATTATTTTTTTTTATTTTTTTTTTTGCTTTTAAGTGTAAATGTAAGATCTGAGGTCTTTTTGACCCCCGATTTTGCAATAAAGAGGCCCTGTGGTGCTTATTTCTATTACAAGGGATGTTTACATTCTCTCCCAAAGAGGAAAGTGACACAGAGTCACTGACCACTGCTGGGAGAACAGACTATGTGATATTAGGGACATTATACATGTTACAATCTTACCAAAAAATCTTAAGCCCTTACAATACGGATTTTTGTTTAAAACTTCTGGACTGCCCACTGTATATATATATGTCATTACTTTGACATTATATACCGTGGTCATCGCACCAGCTAGCTGTCGTAACCCCGGTATTTTTTTAAACAGTGCGTGATCCTCTCCTTCACTCAAATGATCACTTTTATAGGCAGTGAGAGAGGTGCCCCCCCTCCTGGTTGTTTTCCCTGCTTACCGGAGCCGTCGGTAGTGGCAGAAACAAACTGATCCTTTTACAGCCCATTCTGTGTTACAAAGAAGAGAGCAACAGAATAAGGCAAGTCAATCAGGAGCAGTTGAAAGTGAGTGAATGAGTTTCAATAAAAAGTACCTATCAGCAGACATCCCAACATGCAAAAACTAATTTCAGAGAGGTGGTGCTGAGCTATTGTGTTCTGACAGCTGGGAGACTCACCAGCAGAATACACCGATCAGTACTGCAAGCTACATCCGGCAGCATGGATTGATCCGAAAAAACTCAACAGGCTGGTGTGCAGAAGTTGTAAGGTAGAATGACTTCTATACAACCAGCCTACCCATACATGGATCAAAATTAAGCCGATCCCTGCTGAACCAGCCAAATTTTAATCCATGTATGGCCGGCTTGAGGAAGCAGTCTCATGCTGTATCAAACTTCCATCTTTCTGCCATTGAGGTCTACTGCTCTCCTGTTTTCTCAGGCAATAATGCTGCCCAAGAAAAAGGGCAACAAAGATGTACGCTTTGCTCTGCCATTATGTATGCATTATATTTGAGTGTTACGTTAAGACGGAGCACACAGTCCTGCAGACACAGTAGGGTATGTTTTCTAGATGAACACATACTCTGCAGTGTCTGACAGTGTTGTCCTGCAGCACTTGTTGACCACACTGAGCTGTATTCACTTTGTCACACTAGGTGCTACAGTGAAAGTTCATCTTCTACAGTTAGACAAGTTCAGGCAACTGTGGGGGAGTGGAGCTCCCTTAACAGTTGGTCCACCATATATGCAAACCGCCATCAATTTGTTCTTCTTTTACATATCCTTTGCCATACCTCCCAACAAAATCCACTGCGGGACATTTTTGTTGAGCGGGGGGAGTTGGCCGATCGAAGTTGTTGAGCGGGGCGGGGGTCGGACAATCAGAGTTGTTGAGCGGAGGGGGGGGGCGGCCAATCAAAGATGTTGAGCGGGTGGAGGATCTAATTTGCTGAGCGGGGGGGGACGTTCCGAGTTGTTGAGGGGGGGGGGGGCGATCGCGCGGGGGGGGTCGCCGATTGCGGGTGAGCGCGGGGGGGGGGGGTTGCCATGGATGGATGTGAAGTTCTTGCCACTCACCACTGCATAGCCTGTCAGTTCTCCTCGCATGTCTCCCGTCAGAACTTTTTCTTCTCCTTTCTGTGCGGGAAAGTTAACCCCTTCACGGGACTATGCAGTCTGTGTGTGAAGTTCCCGCAGAATCCGGGCGAGTTGGGAAGTATGCCTTTGTTCACACCAGTCCCTGCCTGCAAAGAGCAAACAACCAAAGATACCAATTTCACATACATAGGAGATACACACACTGACTAGGGGACAATTTACAAAGGCGCAAATAATCTACCAGCATGTTTTTGTAGTGCTTGAAAAAACAGAAGAATATCTGATGAAATTCTACACAAGCACATGGGAAGAAAAACTACTACTTGCATTGACCTGCCCAAGATTTCCCCATCCACATTGAATGTGTGGATGGTAGATTCAGCTCCGTTTTTTTTATTATACAGCCAGCTGGATGATAAAAACCAGAGTAATGTGTAGCCAGCCTTGAATTATCAAATTTAAACATAATTTTACCACATATGTTTGTATCTTGTAGACCCTAAGGAACAGTACATAGTTCTGGAGCCAGTACCTCAGATACCTACAGATGACCAGCCTCAGGAAGAAGGCAATGCTCCAGATCAGGCTCCACGGGGAAGGAGAAAGACACTTCTACAAACAAGATTAGCAGAGGCAAATGGACACATTTGAAAGACATTTGAAGGGGTCAACACAACGCAGGAATGCTGTTGCAGAAAACATTAAGTTGCGTGAAAGCAACCATAATTTGCAACAAATAGCAGTCAACTTGGCTGAACAAGCAGCTGAGCAAAGACATTTCAACAGCCAAGTCCTTGAGGAACAGAGACATTTCCATAATCAGTTCTTTGAAGAACAAAGGAAAACATCCTTATGCCTCGTACACACGGACGGTTTTCCTGGCAGGAAAACTGCCATGAGAGCTTTTGGCCGGGAATCCTGGCCACGTGTATTCTCCATCGCAGTTTTCCCTTCAGGAAACATGTACTCTTTTTTCCTGCCGGAATTACCAGTGGTTTTTAAGCTGGCAGTTTCCCTATGGGGAAAACCTGTGGTGGAGCATACACACGGCTGGGTATCCCGACCAAAGCTCTCATGGCAGTTTGTAGGGGAAAAAGCCTCCGAGCAGGTTCTCGGTTTTCCCAGCAGACTTTTTACCATGTGTATCGTGTGTACTGGGCATTAGCCTTGCTTGTCTTGGTGGGGAATGCTACTCAGCTAGGTTCTGGATGGCCCAATATATCACCGAAATTTCCTGATGCTCAATAGCTCATGCTTTATTTTGGGGTTTTGTTTTTGTAGCTCAGATGTTTTGTTTTTTTAAATGTCACAATTTTAAAGTTGAAGTTTTAAAGTTTTAAAGTTGTTATTTCCCATGTTTTTTGAGTGTTGTAATTTTGGTAGTTTTATTGTTGCCAGTGAAACCAAAAATTTGAGCCTGTTCTTGATTATGGCCTCAAGCAAACATCTCTGCTGAGACTACTGAGTAATGTTCTCTACTGGTTTGGGCTCTCCACAATTTTTTTTATTGTGAATGTGTATGTCTCCAATATTTTCATGGCAATCAATTAAAGCGAAGAGAAGTTTGGGATTTACTAACATGCTGAAGCTGTGCCATGTCAGAGAACTGAGAGATCACATGACTGCTGATCACAGAGTTCTTGAGCTGCTCAGAGCAGAGAACGGTGACTGTCAGTCACTGGCAGCCCCTATAAGGGCTGGAGAGGGGGTGGACACAGCTGGCTCTGGCTCTCAACCATACACTTAAGCCCCATACACACTATCAGTTTTCCTGATGGTTTTCTCTTCAGGTTTACCAAAACCATCTAATATAAGGTCAAACCTCAAGAGTTTCAATTTTTATGCAATCAGGCAGGCCCTTGCACTACATGGTTTTGGTAAACCTGAAGAGAAAACCGTCAGGAAAACTGATAGTGTGTATGGGGCTTAAGAGGTGGAGCCAGCCGTCAATCAGGCAGCTTGGCGGTATCCTTCCATAGCTTTGTGCCATCAGCAGATAGTGGGCAATAGCCGACTCTGGGTCACAGGAGAGCAAAGTCTAAAATACACAGATTTGAGCTTTAAAGCAGAAGTAAACCCATCCATAAAAGAGTTTAATTTCTGGCATTTGCTGGAAATGTAACACTCCCATTAGTTAAGCTTTCAAACAAACTGTCAAATCATCCAATGGCTGGTGTAATAACTGATCACATGTGCAGCATCATGGCAGTTGTAGATTAAACAGAGGCCAAGATGGCAGCTTCCTTGGCTGAAAACGATATGAGGGTTTACTTACACTTTAAATATACAGTTAGACAGTGAATATTTTAAGTGTTATGCCCCGTACACACCATCACTTTAGGTGATGAAAAAAAACGACGTTTTTAAAAACGTCACTTTAAATGACCGTGTGTGGGTGAAAACGTCGTTTTATGTCTTGTAAAAAACGACCAAAAAAAATTGAAGCATGCTTCAATTTTATGTGTCGTTTTTCAAAACGTCGTTTAACCTCCCTGGCGGTCTTCCCGTGTCTGACACGGGGTTAGATTTTCCTGCTACGATCGGTAACCCCGTGTCAGCCACGGGCTTGCCTCGCTAGATCCACAGGCACAAGTTACTTACCTTGTCCCTGGATCCAGCGATGCCACCGCGCTGTGTGAGCGAGCGGGACCTCGCTCGATTCACACAGTGCCTCCGTGTGACGCCGATCTCCGTTCCCTGCGACGTTACGACGCACGGGGACGGAGAACGGCGCCAAATTCAAAAAAGTAAACAAACACCTTACATACAGTACTGTAATCTATAAGATTACAGTACTGTATGTAAAAAAAACACACCCCCCCTGTCCCTAGTGGTCTGTCCTGTGTCATGCATGTCATTTTATATAATAAAAACGTTTCTTTCTCCCTGCAAACTGTAGATTGTCCATAGCAACCAAAAGTGTCCCTTTATGTCAAAAATAGTTTTAGATCAGCTAAAAAACAGCGATAATAAATTATAATCACTTGCAGAATTGTGCGATAGCGATTTGTGGGGAAATTCGTCATAAAAAAAAAAAAATAATGACAGCAACAATTCTGCAACTGAGCAAATTTCAGTGATTTTGATTTGATTACATTATTGAATAATTTTTATTATAATTATATTATTATTTGTTATAATTATTTATAATTATTTATTATATTATAATTTATCATTTTGTTTTTAAAAAAATGTCATACCCGGGATGCCTATTAGAAGCTTGTTTGGTCAGATTTAAGTGAGTTATTTCTAAAAATTACAGACCTACAATATAAAACGCCAAATTTCCTTGCAAATAATGGTACCGCTTTTAGCATGTTTTTTCAGACAGAATCATACCGCCAGGGAGGTTAAAAAGACGTTTTTACACCCGCGCATGCCCAGAAGGTAGTTATGAAGCGAGCTTCAATGGAAAAACGTGGTGAACGTAACCTCTCTTTGCTAGAACATTGTGAAAAAACGATGGTGTGTAGGCAACTTCGTCTTTGAAAATTGAAGTTTCAAAAACGTTGTTTTTTACTTCACAGAAAATTTCGTTTTTTTTCATCACATAAAGTGATGGTGTGTATGCGGCATTAGACTAGTATGAAGGTGAATTGAAAAAAAAACCCATTACATTTGTTGAAATATCACAACCCTCATTAAAGTTAAGCATAAGTGAATATCAAATATGGTTTACAGAAGAATCATTTATTGGTAACAACATAAAAACATGGTATGTGTCTTCTGAACTTATGTTAGGTTATATAATTATATGTTGACTGAAAGATAACACAATAACTAGCAGGGGGACAAACGGCTTTTTTTGGTATGTATGTTTCATTCCTGTAAAAAAGTAAAACAAACAAATGTTAAAGCGGGGGTTCACCCTATCAACGAAAACATTTTTTTTTTTTTTTCTTTTACCATAAAATCAGGCATTGTAGCGCGAGCTACAGTATGCCTGTCCCGAATTTTTTACCCCCGTACTCACCTTGTACTCGTAGATCGAAGATACCGGGGAATGGGCGTGCCTATGGAGACGGAGGATGATTGACGGCCGGCTCTGGCGCGTCACGCTTCTCCGGAAATAGCCGAAATAGGCTTGGCTCTTCACGGCGCCTGCGCATAGCCTGTGCGCAGGCGCCGTGAAGAGCCGAGACCTACTCCGGCTGTCTTCGGGGAGAGTGACGTGCCAGGGCTGGCCGTCAATCATCCTCCCTCTCTATAGGCACGCCCATTCCCCGCGGGAGCCGAAATCTACGATGTCCGATTACAAGGTGAGTCCGGGGTTAAAAAAATCGGGACAGGCATACTGTAGCTCGCGCTACAATGCCTGTCTCGATGGTAAAATCAAGCCAGTGAGGGTGAACTACCGCTTTAACAAAAAAAAATAGACAACTTGTATATTGTATAGGCTATGTCATCATCCTGCTAGCCAAAGGTGGATTGACAGTAGGGTGTTGAGGGGAATGGTTTGTTGGCCAAGGTGGCCTTTTTAAAACTGAACACTGGGCACAAAAAATCTATAGCCACAAAGGTTCGAAAACTACCAAATGCCTTTGAAGACCCTGTTATTAAAGCGTCTCTTACCCCAACCCTTCATATTCCTGATATGTGCCTGCTGTACTATGTACTTAAAAAATTAACCTGTTCTCTTTGTATTGCTTCCATTGTGTGAATTCCTTGGTGTTCCTGCTAATCCCTATGTTTTCCTATTAAAAACTGATCACACTAAGCAGGGAAGCACAGAGCTGTAGTGTAGTCTGGTGATCAAAGAACCCCTGCTTGTGATGCAGAACACCTATTCCTAAACACACCCACTATGGACATTATGTTGTCTGTTGTAAAACCTGGTGTAAAAAATAGCACTAAAATGTTTTACACAGCCACCAGTTAGATCAGTGGTTCTCAACCTGAGGGTTGGGACCCCCTCGGGGGTCGAATGATGATTTTCCAGGGGTCACAGAATCCTGGGCTGTTCCTGAAGCCCGCACCGCACTCCCAGCCTTTTTTCGGCCGTCCAGCAGGGCTGTTTCTGGAGCCCGCGGCTGTCCATTCAGCCTCTTAGCAGGGGCGGACTGACAACTCATGGGGCCCCCAGGCAATAGAAGATTATGGGGCCCTCGGGCTTACAGATGGCCACCACGCCAGGAGGCAGTGCAGAGGCGGGGCAGCTAAAATCTCTGGATTTTCACATCAAAAACATGTTGGTTTCGGACATATCAGGGACAGATGTAAGAAAAACACAGATTTTTACATACTGTCCCTGGTTTTACTGAGCCTGGCAACCCTGATGGGGCCCCCTAGTGGCATGGGGCCCTCGGGCAGTGCCCGAGTGACTCAATGGTCAGTCTGCCCCTGCCTCTTAGTAGCCACCCATTACGTTCATGGCATGGTTGGGGGACAGAGACTAGAGGTCAGCTGACTGGTGAGGAATGCGAAGTGGGAGGGGCTGATGGAGACCCTATCTCCTGATATCAGCATAGGTGTCACTGCTACGAGACACCACAAAGTCGGACACACAGTGAAGACAAAGTGAGTAACACTACCCTTGATTATAGTTGCTATTAAAAATACAGTTATCAGATCAGCAGATGACCTTGATCAAGAGCACCCAAGTTGGCTGATCAGAACTCCCCCCAGCATTGCCACTCATCCCAACTCCCACCAGTACTAACACCCATCCCCCCCCCCCCCCCCCCAGAGAATACATGGAAGGGAGAGAAAAAAAAGAGGGGGAGGATCATAGGGAGGGAAAGAATAAGGGAAAGAACAAGAAAAGCAACAGAGGGATTGGGGGGAAAAAAACAAGAAATTAGGATAGAGAGAAATAAAAGGTAAAGAGAACGAGTGGTACATCCTAAAATGTACCATAAGGAGTTTTAATACTGTACGAGTGGAAGGGACTCAGAGCGCTAAATGTCTGTGGGTTAGGGGCACAAATGACTTGTTTTGCCTTGGGTGTTGACAACCAACGCTATGAAAATAATTTTACTGTTAGGGGGTCCCCAAAACTTGAGAAATGTTATCAAGGGGTCACGGCACTAGAAAAGTTGAGAACCACTGAGTTAGATGCTAACCTGTTTTGTTTGAAAGTGATTGAATACAGGAAGCAGGGACACAGGCAGTCGCACAGCACTGTACAATTTTAGTGATCCTGTATGTTGTACTCTGCATTTTATCAGGAGAGGATTACAGAAAACTCATATTATGGTAATTGACTCTTTGACTCTTTCGTTTGTTAATTCTGTGTTATTTTTTGCTGATTAGCAATGTTAGTTTACAGATGGCTCTCGCTTGTTGCCTGAAACTGTTTCGCTTGTCTCACATTCTACATTTTGGTCACTAGAGGGTGACATTGCACCATTCTGTCGTCTGAATTCTTCATCAGCTGTAGCTCATGCTGTTCTTTATTTTTTAACATACAGTATAGCAGTGCTGTGTGTATTACTAAGAAATTGCATGCTTGTAAAATTCGGAATCAAAATCACTACAACCAAGCAAGTCCAGTGCAGAAGCATTCAGTGCTGTCCCATAGTTGCCAACATTTGAAAAAAAAATCCAGGGACACTTTGCAGCACAGCTATTAATTAATTACCACACTCACTTCCCTGAAGCTCCACCCACTCCGCAGTATGTATAGGAGAGGAGGAGTGCAGAGGGTATGATGGAGGCAGTGTGTACAGGAGAGGAGGAGGAGTGCAGAGGGTATGATGGGGGCAGTGTGTACAGGAGAGGAGGAGGAGTGCAGAGGGTATGATGGGGGCAGTGTGTACAGGAGAGGAGGAGGAGTGCAGAGGGTATGATGGGGGCAGTGTGTACAGGAGAGGCGGAGGAGTGCAGAGGGTATGATGGGGGCAGTGTGTACAGGAGAGGAGGAGTGCAGAGGGTATGATGGGGGCAGTGTGTACAGGAGAGGAGGAGTGCAGAGGGTATGATGGGGCAGTATGTACAGGAGAGGAGGAGTGCAGAGGGTATGATGGGGGCAGTGTGTACAGGAGAGGAGGAGGAGTGCAGAGGGTATGATGGGGGCAGTGTGTACAGGAGAGGAGGAGTGCAGAGGGTATGATGGGGGCAGTGTGTACAGGAGAGGAGGAGTGCAGAGGGTATGATGGGGCAGTATGTACAGGAGAGGAGGAGTGCAGAGGGTATGATGGGGGCAGTGTGTACAGGAGAGGAGGAGGAGTGCAGAGGGTATGATGGGGGCAGTGTGTACAGGAGAGGAGGAGGAGTGCAGAGGGTATGATGGGGGCAGTATGTACAGGAGAGGAGGAGTGCAGAGGGTATGATGGGGGCAGTGTGTACAGGAGAGGAGGAGGAGTGCAGAGGGTATGATGGGGGCAGTGTGTACAGGAGAGGAGGAGGAGTGCAGAGGGTATGATGGGGGCAGTATGTACAGGAGAGGAGGAGTGCAGAGGGTATGATGGGGGCAGTGTGTACAGGAGAGGAGGAGGAGTGCAGAGGGTATGATGGGGGCAGTGTGTACAGGAGAGGAGGAGGAGTGCAGAGGGTATGATGGGGGCAGTGTGTACAGGAGAGGAGGAGGAGTGCAGAGGGTATGATGGGGGCAGTGTGTACAGGAGAGGAGGAGGAGTGCAGAGGGTATGATGGGGGCAGTGTGTACAGGAGAGGAGGAGGAGTGCAGAGGGTATGATGGGGGCAGTGTGTACAGGAGAGGAGGAGGAGTGCAGAGGGTATGATGGGGGCAGTGTGTACAGGAGAGGAGGAGGAGTGCAGAGGGTATGATGGGGGCAGTGTGTACAGAAGAGGAGGAGGAGGGGTGCAGAGGGTATGATGGGGGCAGTGTGTACAGAAGAAGAGGAGGAGGCGTGCAGAGGGTATGATGGGGGCAGTGTGTACAGGAGAGGAGGAGGAGTGCAGAGGGTATGATGGGGGCAGTGTGTACAGGAGAGGCGGAGGAGTGCAGAGGGTATGATGGGGGCAGTGTGTACAGGAGAGGAGGAGGAGTGCAGAGGGTATGATGGGGGCAGTGTGTACAGGAGAGGAGGAGGAGTGCAGAGGGTATGATGGGGCAGTGTGTACAGGAGAGGAGGAGGAGTGCAGAGGGTATGATGGGGGCAGTGTGTACAGGAGAGGCGGAGGAGTGCAGAGGGTATGATGGGGGCAGTGTGTACAGGAGAGGAGGAGGAGTGCAGAGGGTATGATGGGGGCAGTGTGTACAGGAGAGGAGGAGTGCAGAGGGTATGATGGGGGCAGTGTGTACAGGAGAGGAGGAGTGCAGAGGGTATGATGGGGCAGTATGTACAGGAGAGGAGGAGTGCAGAGGGTATGATGGGGGCAGTGTGTACAGGAGAGGAGGAGGAGTGCAGAGGGTATGATGGGGGCAGTGTGTACAGGAGAGGAGGAGGAGTGCAGAGGGTATGATGGGGGCAGTATGTACAGGAGAGGAGGAGTGCAGAGGGTATGATGGGGCAGTGTGTACAGGAGAGGAGGAGGAGTGCAGAGGGTATGCTGGGGCAGTATGTACAGGAGAGGAGGTATGCTGGGGCAGTATGTACAGGAGAGGAGGAGTGCAGAGGGTATGCTGGGGCAGTATGTACAGGAGAGGAGGAGTGCAGAGGGTATGCTGGGGCAGTATGTACAGGAGAGGCGGAGGAGTGCAGAGGGTATGCTGGGGCAGTATGTACAGGAGAGGAGGAGGAGTGCAGAGGGTATGCTGGGGCAGTATGTACAGGAGAGGAGGAGGAGCGCAGAGGGTATGCTGGGGCAGTATGTACAGGAGAGGAGGAGTGCAGAGGGTATAATGGGCACAGTTAGTACGGGAGAGGAGGTTGGAGGGTATGGCGGTGGTATAATGGGGAGGGATTTCTTGTGGTGTCTATGGGGTAATCAGGAAGTGATGTTGGGAAGATAAGGGAAGGTAAGTGACCATGGAATGATGTCCCTCGGGGGGGGGGGGGTATTTCGCTCGGAGTGATGTCTGTATGATGTGATCTGGGGGTGATGCAAGCTGGGGGGAGTATGTACAGGAGAGGAGGAGGAGTGCAGAGGGTATGCTGGGGCAGTATGTACAGGAGAGGAGGAGTGCAGAGGGTATGATGGGCACAGTTAGTACGGGAGAGGAGTTTGGAGGGTATGGCGGTGGCATAATGGGGAGGGATTTCTTGTGGTGTCTATGGGGTAATCAGGAAGTGATGTTGGGAAGATAAGGGAAGGTAAGTGACCATGGAATGATGTCCCTCAGCGGGGGGGGGGGGTATTTCGCTCGGAGTGATGTCTGTATGATGTGATCTGGGGGTGATGCAAGCTGGGGGGAGTATGTACAGGAGAGGGGGACTGAGAAGTGGTCAGATAGCAATGTATATAATAAAAAAAAACTCATCCACTAAAAACATTTAAAACAATGAATCATACAACAGTACTAGATGTAAGTACAGATCTATGTAATCCAGTTTATAGCACTCTGCATCCAATCCAATTGCTCAGACTAGATAATGTGGAGTCATTTATAGCCATTCATGTAACCTGTGTGTAAGTGGTGAGTTCACACTTCTGATTGCACAGACTCAGAACCTGTATACATGTACAATCAGAAGTGTGAACTCACCACTTACACACACAGGTTACATGAATGGCTATAAATGACCCCACATTATCTAGTCTGAGCAATTGGATTGGATGATGTTTGCACAGAGTGTTCCTGCTTAGAAGTGATCTGTCAAAATGTGTTTGGGCTGCAGACCTCAGCCCCCTCCCCCTCACTATCTCCTTTGATCCTTCTCCTAAGAAAAAATCTCCTTGAAAGTGTGTACTACTTCTATCCACCCTAGGAAACTTCCCACAGACAAGTTCAGCTCACTCACCTCCTCCCTTCCTCTGGCCAGCCGACAGGAGCTACAGTGAGCTCCGCCTCCCAGGTCTCACAGCACACCGCGCTGCTGATTGGAGGGGGAGGCTGAGTCAGAGATAACAAGGATCCGCACAGCACGAGACTGGAAGGAGAGAGGGGAGGGAACAGAAAGGAGCTTTGCATCCCAAACACACAGCGCAGGCTCAGGTCCCTGCTGAGACCCAGAAGCCGCACCTGCCTTCCCCAATAGCCAGGACAAGTCCCGGCAGGCTAAATTAGCTGGGACTAGGTCCCAAATAACGGGACTGTCCCTTTAAAAACGGGACAGTTGGCAAGTATGTGTCCTTGGCAGCACTGTGAATACTGTCTTTTTCAGGACTATAAAACTGGACTATGTTGCAAATTTTAAACAGGACATGACCTATAGGTGAGGTTTAAGCAAACTTCGGCCCTTTCAGAACTACAAGTTCCATGTGGCATTACAAGTCTTTGACAGACATAGGTGTTCCGTGACAATCGGTGACCCACCAGATTAGATAACAGAAGTGACGTTCCGTCAGCTGCGCATGCGTTCCTCTTCCACCGCTACCAGTTTTGCTAATCTGATAGAACAACTGCAGTCGGAAGAAGGCAGCGGACATCTTACTACACCCAGTTACGTCTTGAATCTTAGAGTAATTTTAGCAATAAAGTGAGTGTATATAAATAAATATGGTATATTGACATCTGTGATGCTGTTTGCATGTTTAATTTTGAAAGCCTAAAGTTTTAACGCTGAGCAGTGTGGGGTGTACCAAGACCTTCCTATTGCTGGCGTCTGGATTTGTGAGGTCAGGCACTGAAGTGGACGAGAAGACCTGGCTCGCAGTCTCTGCTCTAATTCAACCCAAAGTTTGAAGTCAGGATTCTGTGCAGGCATGTCAAGTTCCTCTACCCCAAACTAGCTCAACCATGTCTTTATGGATCTTGCTTTGTGCACAGGTGGGTCAACTCAACATTGAACCCTACATACTAAGACTGGAATGCCATTCAATTTAATGTGCGTGTAAAGGCAGGCACCCCAATACATTTGGCAATATAGTGTGTGTGTATATATATATATATATATATATATATATATATATATAGTGTGTGTGTATACACACCACCAAAAAGACTGGGATAGGGCAGAAGCTAAACAGCAACTGTTTGCTACAGAACCGGGTAGTATAATGAATGCCCCTTGAACCTCCTTAACCTCCCTGGTGGTATGATTCTTTCTGAAAAAACATGCTGAAAGCGGTACAATTATTTGCAAGGAAATTTGGTGTTTTATACTGTAGGCCTGTGATTTTTAGGAATAACTCACTTAAATCTGACCAAACAAGAATCTAATAGGCATCCCGGGTATGACATTTTTTTAAAAACAAAATTTTAAATTATAATATAATAAATAATTATAAATAATTATAGCAAGTAATAATATAATAAAAATAAAAATTATTCAATAATGTAATCAAATCAAAATCACTGAAATTTGCTCAGTTGCAGAATTGTTGCTGTCATTATTATTTTTTTTATGACGAATTTCCCCGCAAATCGCTATCGCACAATTCTGCAAGTGATTATAATTTATTATCGCTGTTTTCTAGCTGATCTAAAACCATTTTTGACATAAAAAGACACTTTTGGTTGCTATGGACAATCTACAGTTTTCAGGCAGAAAGAAAGGTTTTTATTATATAAAATGACATGTAGGGCACTGGGCAGACCACTAGGGACAAGGGGGGGGGGGTGTTTTTTTTACATACAGTACTGTAATCTATAAGATTACAGTATACTGTATGTATTGTGTTTGTTTTGAATTTGGCGCCGATCTCCGCTCCCGTGCGTCGTAACGTCGCAGGGAACGGAGATCGGTGGCACAGGAGGACGCTGTGTGAATCGAGCGAGGTCCCGCTCGCTCACACAGCGTGGTGACATCGCTGGATCCAGGACAAGGTAAGCCAGCGCACGTTGCAGGCTCTGCATATCTACCCCGAGCGTGACTCGGGGTTACCGATTTTGGTAGAAAAAATCAACCCCGAGTCACGCTCGGGGATACCGCCAGGAGGGTTAAGGCTAGGTTCACATCTATGCGGTTGTTGTTGATGTCGTTTTTGGGCACGTTTTGCAGTGCCTTTTTAAACCCTGCTTTTTTTATGCGTTTTTGCATGCAGTTTTTAGGCATTTTGCAGGTTTATTTTTCTCTTTAACACTGTGTATAGCTGGTTGTTAAGGAGCGAGATGGGAAGCGGGGCCGCTGCATCCTTAACAACCGATGAGTCATTGGCTCTGTTTACAATTGTCTACAAAGACCTGAGGTGACTGGGTGGAGCCTGAACTCCAATGCCGCGTACACACGATCATTTTTCAGGTTGTAAAAAATGAAGTTTTTTAAAAATGTCATTTAACACTATCATGTGTGGGCTTCAGAGCATTTTTCGGGTTCTGAAAATTGACAAAAAAAAAATTCGAACATGCTCTATTTTTCTGTGCAAATTTAGTTTTACATAACTTATGTCATTTAAGTTACGGCGTCCTAAGTTGGTGTCGTAAGTGCCGTATCCACAGCGCATTTGCGCACAAAATTGCGCTTACGTAACTTAAATTCCGAGGCGTAAGGCGGGGTTTTTGCAAGTGGGAAGGAAGTGGGCGTGCTTCATTGTAATGAGCCGTGACCCCATGCAAATGAAGGGCCGGCTGTACTGCGCATGCGCGCACGAATCTGCTTCTCACTGGGCATGTGCAGAACTGAGCTCAGCGCAATCAGTGAGATAGGTAAAAGGCCAAGCGTACTTAGTTTGAGGATCGCCCTGTGTGTAAATAGCCCCAGTCAAACACACTTCCCTTGCAAAAGTATTTCCCTGTGTTCCCTTCCTTGAGCAAGTTGCTTCTGCTCAGAACGTTTGTCAGTGTTTGTTGGTGAGTTGTGTTTGTGAGAAAAGTTGTTGAGGAGTTGTAGAGTATATTTGGTGTTTGTTTTTGATAAGTGTTTTTGTTTTTTGTCTTTGTTTTTTTTTTTGTTTCCCTTTTTTGCCTGTTTGTTTTTTAATTTATAGTAGCTGTCTGCTTGTGTTTTTATATTTTTTTTTGCAGTGAGTTTGTTTGTTTGTTTGTTTGTTTGTTGTGTGTGTATTGTTGCTTTTTTTTGGGGTGAGTTTCTTGTTGCTGGGTGGTGTCTGTGATGGCCCCCAAGCGCAGGAAGCTTAATTTTTCCCTGGCAGAGAAGCGAATTCTTTCTCAGGGCATCATCAAATATGGGCGTTTTCTCCATGGCCCTGAGAGCCAGAACACCACCCCGGCCAGGAGGAAGGAGATCCTTAAAAAGATCACCGATCGGATCAATGCGGCGGGGGGGGGGACCAGGACCATCGCTGGCATACAAAAAAAAATCAATGATTTGAAGAGCGTGGCCCGGAACAATCTGGCAACGCTGCATGCTCATAGGAGGGGCACTGGAGGAGGGGGACCCTGCCCAGTCAGGCTGACTGAGGAGGAATGGGCAGTGGCCCAGTGTTTCCACCCACAGCAGGTGGTGGGCCTGCCTGGCTTTGACTCTGATGCTCCTGTGAGGACTGGTAAGTTTTTGGTTTTTCTATCTGTTGATTAGCATGTGTGGGTGGGGGAAGGGAAGATGTGCCAAGTGTGTGGATCCACCAACCTGTGATTGTTTTGTGTCCTCCACAGATGGCCAGGAGATTGCAGCCCCATCAGCCCAGGAGGTTGCTGGGTCATCAGGGCAGGAGGTGGCAGCCCCATCAGGGCAGGAGGTGGCAGCCCCATCAGGGCAGGAGGTTGCTGGCCCATCAGGGCAGGCTGCTGCACCACCCCCAAGACAGGCTGATGTGGAGTCCCAAGAAGGGCAGGATTCCCCATGGGAGGGGAGTGACCACACCTCCCCTCATGAGGAGGTTGAGGGGGAGGAGGATGACCATTTTCTGATTGGCCGGGAAATCATGTTGGGCCAAGATAGGACCTTTGAGTCTTCCCCTGAGGCTACCCCAGAGGCTACCACAGAGGCTGGCACCAGTCAGGCCACCATCAGTGGTGGCCCCTCCCACTCCTCCCCCAACATGCAGCAAACCCCATGGGTCACTCTCTCCCCTCCTCCCAGGCCACAAGCCTCAGGGGCAAGCAGGAGGCCGACCCAGGAGACCAGGGGGGGTTTGAGCGTCTGCCGGTCAGTCTGCAGAGGGACAATGCCCGGCAGACCCGCAGTCTGGGTGAGATGAAAAAAACTTTGAACAAGATGGAGCACAGCCTGGATGTAATGAGGGAGTCACTGGGTGATGTGGCCACCAACTCAGTGGGGGTCATCACATGTTTGTGGGACCTGAAGAACGCCACAACAGGCGTGGGCCAGGAGGTGACTGCCCTCACCCAGGCTGTGCAGGACAATACCCGGGCTGTGGAGGACAATACCCAGGCTGGCCAGGCTAATACGACTGCCACCACTGGCTGTCTGACAAGGATAGCCGTGGCCTTGGAGGGCAGGCCAGCAGGAGGACAGACACCAGGGGAGGCTCCTTCTTCCCCTGCTCACCCACCCCCCAATGAAGATCCTCCTTCCCCTGCTCACACCTCCCCCCATGAAGATCCTCCTTCCCCTGCTCACACCTCCCCCCATGAAGATACTCCTTCCCCTGCTAACACCCCCCCCCCCCCGTGAAGATCCTCCAGTTGGCCGTGGCCGTGCCCGTGGGCAGCCCAGAAGGAGCACTCGGCAACGTCATTAAGTTGCAGGGGTACTTTTGGTTTATTTTTATTTTTTTTATGATTTTGTTTATTATACTGTACTTATGATTTGGTTTATGTGTGTGAATGATGTGTGAATGTGGGGGGTGGCATTCCTGATGAAATAAGGGTGTCACCCTCAGTTTTGGTGGAGTAGGGATCCCCAGGACCAGGGAGAAGTGATCCCAGGTTCCTGAATGGTGTATGAATGCACAGTGACATAATTGGAGCCGTGGCGTGGCGTTACTGCTCCCAAGTACCAAAGGGGGGGGGACTTGGATCTAATCCAATTCGATGTGCATGTGATGTGTCCACAGTGGTGTGCATTCATGCATTCTCATTGTGAGATAATTAATGTGCGTTTTCTGTGAAAAAAGACATTCTCATTGTGATATAATTAATGTGCATTTACTGATCAAAGATACATTCTCTTTGTGACATTATTCATGTGCATTTACTGTGCAAACATACATTTTCATTGTGACATGATTTCTGTGCGTTTTTGGTGAATCAAAAAAAATTCATTGTGACATGATTTATGTGCATTTACTGTGAAAAGATGCCTTCTGCAAGGCGTCTCCTGATTGCTGTGCCCTCAGCAGACCGGGTAGAGTGGGTTAGGGGGGGATTGCCTGGGTGGGGGGTCAGGTCAGCACATAAGTCAATATGCAGTCCCCTTCTCATGGCAAAGTTGTGGAGTATACAACATGCCCCAATTATTTGGCACACAAAGTCTGGGGAATACAACAATGTACCCCCAGTCTTGTCCAGGCATCTGAAGCGGGACTTCAGAAGCCCAAATGTGCGTTCCACAACTGCCCGGGTGCGAATGTGCGCCTGGTTGTAGCGTTGCTCTCCTAGGGTTTGGGGGTTCCTGAAGGGGGTCATCAGGTGGGGTCCCAGGGCATATCCAGAGTCACCTGTAAGGGAAAAGACAGGAGGATGTTAGTCATGCATGTGCCCCTTGTGATGTCTGCATCATGGGGGGGGGGACATACCTGACACCAATGTCACTCACCAATCAGCCAGCTGTCTCCATACACGTTCATCTCCAAATTTTGGGAGATGTTGGTCTGCCGGAAAATAAAACTGTCATGGCACGAACCAGGACATTTAGCACAAATGTGCCAGATGAGGCCATGGGCATCTACAATCACCTGCACATTTATAGAATGCCAGCCTTTTCGATTCCGGAACAGGTGCTCAGTGTCATGGGGGGGCTGTAGTGCCACATGTGTACAGTCTATGGCCCAATGGTCCGTGGGAACCCATCAATTTCATAAAAGTCCGTCATGGTTTGCAGACGCTGGTCCTCCTGGGTGGGCTTTTGGAACTGATTGCCCATGCGCCGCAGTATTGCAGGGACCACTTGATGGACACACCTGCTCATAGAGGACTGGACCATACCAGACAGACCTCCAGATGCGCGCTGGAAAGACCCAGTGGCCAGAAAATGTAATGTTGACATTACTTTTTGGAGAGGTGGCAGGGCATGGGATCGTTGGGTTGGGGTGGTGAGATCATCCTTCAGGATTTCTGTGAGCTCCAGGATGGCTTCCCTGTTAAATCTGTAGTTGCCATACACCTCTGAAGCAGGCATGGCAAACAGATCTCGCCGTGGGCGGTAAACCCTCTCCTGTGCCCTCCTCCTCCTCCTCTGTGCCCTCCTCCTTCTTTGTGCCTGTAAAGTGGCGAGTGCCGTTACAACCATTGATGGCCCGGGCATTTTGGCAGTCAGATTGTTGTCCTGCAGAGATGTGTTGTCAGCTCTACCTCTATTCAGTTGCTTGAGCAGACCCTTACACGGCATGTGTAAAATTAGGTCTGCTTTTATAAAGTGTAAATTTGCGCAGGGAAACTAACAGGTGTGCACAGGGCGTAATCTACGGCGCACACACTTAATTTTGTGGATCGCCCTATCTCCCTCATTTGCATCTTTGCCTATCAAAAACAGCGGCGTGACTAGCGTAATTTGCGTCCGGGGATGCGCAGGTGTAATTATTTTAGGTAGGACGGAAAACCCGGATTTTAAGGCGTAACTCGTTTTGAGGATCGGGCGCAAAGATACGCGCCGTGTAAATTTAGAAAACTCTGGTTAAGTCGGCGCATCTGCTTTGAGGATTTGGCCCTTAGTTTTTTACAACCTGAAAAATTATCGTGTGTACGCGGCATGAGAAAAGGCTACATTTGGGAACATCTAACTGCTCTAAGGAGATTCAGATATCACAAGAGTTTCCCACCCTCCCGTCCGTTTTGATGTTTTGTCACAGCTTTATTGACAGCTTTGACCTTGCCAGAAATTGATGTTGCTTTATGGGCTGTGCCCTCAAGGTACATTTTGGGGTCAGTCTAATGCCTGTCTGGCACTGATGGTAAAGACAGGCCTATCAGACTATGAGTTTATGTTTTATGGGTGCTCACAGTATAACAGTGACTGGAATTGTTGTTTGACACATTTGGAAAGTTTAATAAAACTGTGGCCTTGCCCTATTTTCAAACTAATCAGCTCCTGTGTATTTTTTGGGGGAAAGGTATTTGTCTATTGGTCATAAATGAGCATATGCTTCTCAGCAGTCAAGGACTGTTAGGTCTCTGCACTATGAGCACAGTTGTAAACAATAATTTGTAGCCCGCCATACTGCAATTGACAGTAATGTAGCACAATACAGCACTGTTTTTATTAGTATAGCACTGTATAGCAGCAACTACCTGTGTAAGGGAGCGCTCCACAATGGCTGTGAATCCCCAAAGCCGTCACATCTCCCAAAGACGCCCTTGGCCCAACCATTATTGGTGCTCCCTCCTCTCCCCTGTAGCAGCCACTAACTGACACAGGGGAGCCAGAACTACTGGATCACATGCCCGAACTGGAGCAGTTTAAAAATAGGTAAGTTCGCCTGGCAGGAGTCTATAAAGTCTTGATGATGTCCCAATTTGGAGTGAGGGGTGTTTTATTATTAAATTGTTATGTTTTCTCTTCAGCATAGTAACAGTGTTATCCTGGTTCCTGTAATATACCCTACTAGACAGGAAACTAATTTAAGATGACCACAACATACAGGGATATACAATGTAATACTGACATGGACTTGATGGTCTTTTTTCAACCTTGCCTACTATGTAACTATGTAACTATAAGATCTGGAGGCCTTCATACAAGTTTCGGGAACTCTTGACAACTATGCCAGTACAAGCTTTTTAGCTTAGAAATTTTCAAACATTATGTGAGGAGAAGAAACAGACCACCAAATAGACAAATCAATGAGGTGGTTTGTGCCATGCTTTAGGGGTAGAAGATTGGGGCATAGATATGCAGGATATTAACCACTTAAGGACCTGCTCACGACTATATACATCCTTTTTTTAAAGATGGATATCTCGGTAACGGCAGCAGCTGCCCTCTCCTCGGCTGGGATACGAGTGAGGGCAAGATGGCCCCCACCCGTCCCCATTGCATAGCAGGGCAGAAGTGACGTAAAAAACTTCACTTCCGCCCATGCTTCTTAAAGCATATTCTAAATGTCATTTTTTCAAATGACAACATTTTATTTATTTTTTTATTTTTTTATTTTTTGCATTTAAGTCTAAATATGAGATCTGAGGTCTTTTTGACCCCAGATCTCATATTTAAGAGGACCTGTCATGTTTTTTTCTATTACAAGGGATGTTTACATTCCTTGTAATAGGAATAAAAGTGATCATTTTTTTTTCAGTGTAAAAAATAAAATAAATAAAAATAAATAAGAAAACAAAAACATTTTTTTTAAAGCGCCCCGTCCCAACGAGCATGCGCGCAAAAGCAATGCATACGTGAGTAGCGCCCGCATATGAAAACGGTGTTCAAACCACACAAGTGAGGTATCACCAGAATCGTTAGAGCGAGAGCAATAATTCTAGCCCCAGACCTCCTCTGTAGCTCAAAAGATGCAACCTATAGAATTTTTTAAACATCGCCTATGGAGATTTTTAAGGGTAAATGTTTGACGCCATTCCACGAGCGGGCGCAATTTTGAAGCGTGACATGTTGGGTATCATTTTACTTGGCGTTACATTATCTTTCACAATATATATAAAAAATTGGGCTAACTTTACTGTTGTCTTATCTTTTAATTCAAAAAAGTGAATTGTAAGACCGCTGCGCAAATACAGTGTGAAAAAAAGTATTGAAATGACCGCCATTTTATTCTCTAGGGTGTTATAAGAAAATATATATAATGTTTGGGGGTTTTAAGTAATTTTCTAGCAAAAAAAAACTGTTTTAGTCTTGTAAACACCAAATCTGAAAAACAGCCAAGGTCCTTAAGTGGTTAATTGCCTTTGTAGTGAAAATACATATGCTATGGTGAACTTGCCTGTGCTGTAGCTGGAGCAGAATAAATCAAAACTGCTTGCATGCAACTTAATTAAAACAAGGGAGATCAGTCATCACAAAACCTGAAATGTTGAGGCAGCAATCCAATGCACATCATCTCTAAATTGACCAGCTAATTGATTGCTAACTTGTTAAAACACAGACAATTAATTGTTTGTTCCTTGTAGAAATACTTTTCTGTGCCACCTCAGGTTTTCACCCAAGATCATGTGGTGGGCAGAGGAAAATCCTGGTTTGGGAAACCTTTTTTTGACTTTCATACACCAGGCTTTCTGTGCCTGTAGTGTATTTAAAAAAGACAAGCAAAAGGGGTTCCCTGATCACCAGACAGCATTCAAGATGGTCTGGATAAAAAATAATAAGCCTGACCAGGTATTCTATTTCTTGTATGCATGGCTTGTATGCATGGCTTTTTTTTTTTTCACTTTTACTGTACTGTACTCTCAATTACAGTGAGATTCAAGAAGGGATTGGATACTTCTATGGGTACATTAAAAAAAATTGCAATAACTTACGGACTAGGACTATGCATAACAAGAGGAAGTAGAAATGGGATGTATATTGTGGTGATGTTAGGCAGGTATAGGAAAAACACCAGCTGTTATTCTAGCTTCCTTGTGCCTACAATGAGAGCTACCCAGGGGCTATAGAGGTAGGAGACCTAGGAGTTCCACTTCTGTAGGAGTGCATACTAGGTGACAGATTAAGCATGAGGTTGATGCAGAGCCAACCTTTTCCCAGTTCTTGAAAATGACAAACTAATTCTGTAATTTGCTGCCATCGCAACCATCTACCAATAATGGATTTCCTAGCCTCAGAACCTACATCAGATGGCTTAGAATGCATTAAGGTGCATTAAGGTGAAAAAACATCTGATGATTACCGGTCCCCCAGCCCCCCGTTTACTTACCTGCGCCCTCGAAAGTCCTGCGTTCTGAACGTGCAGGCTTTGACCGGGCTTTTCGGCTCTTTCATTGGATGATTGATAGCAGTGCAGTCAATGGCTCCCGCTGCTGTCAATCAAATCAATGACGCGGCACTCCGGGGGGGCAGGGCCGAGTGATAAAAGGGCTGTAGCCGCCGACTGTATCACGGGAGCGCACCCGCAAGCTAACACCCATGGAAAAGAGCTTCCCAGAACAGGGGTTAGCTGATGCGGGAAGGAGCCGAGACAGCCGCCAAGGGACCCCAAAAGACGAGGATGCAAAATAAGCTGAACAGTGAGGTAAGTATAACATGTTTGTTATTTTTTATTATGCCTGGCCTCTTTAGTTTCTGCTGATTAGTTTATGTGTACTGTATAATTAAAGTTGATACTTTATTTCCTTTACCTATTTCTATTAGGTAGTTTGGAGCTGTTTATATAGTCTGATTTTCAGTAACTAAGAAGTATGGGACCATGACACAGGCATACCCCACTTTTAAGTACACAATGGGACCAGAGCATGTATGTAAAACAAAAATGTACTTAAAGTGAAACAATACCTTTTTTTCACTTCTAGGGTGTAGTGGGGGGGGGGGGGGGGGGGTCAGGCATTAAGGGATGATATTTTGGGTAAACATGAGATAAAAAAAAAATGATACATCCCGAACATGAAGTTATAAGACTTCCCGACGGGAAAAAGTCCGCCAGAAATGCCAAGGGGAAACCTGCTCTCTACTTTTCCCCCGTACAGACGATCGGTTTTCCTGTCAGGAAAACTCAGATGAGAGCTTTTCCTTGGGACTCCAGACCGTGTTTATGCTCCATCAGAGTTTTTCACCACAGGAAAACTGCCAAAAATTGACAGTTTCTGCTACACACGGCCGGGTTTTCTAACGGGAATCCAGGCGAGAAAAAAGACAGCTGGTTCTCTTTTTTTTGTCCGGCGGGTTTGGCAGTTTTCCCATTGGAAAAACTGTGAGGGATTATACACACGGCCGGAATTTCCAGCCAAAAGCTCTCCTTGCAGTTTTCCTGTCGGAAAACCTGGTCATGTGTACGGGGCATGAGACAACCTGCAGCATGCATCTCTCTCTTATTTAGTTACCAGGCAAGTGAATGAGATTCAACTTTCTCCTACTGTGACAGACCAGAGCAATGTTCAGAATCTATCCAAGTTTTTCATACTTGACAGCTATTGAAACTTCTCCAAGACCTACAGGGGTATTTGATGGGGTGCCCTCTCTATTAAATGTCATGATGATGACAACGTGGTTACAAAATTAGCTAGGCGAGCTTGCAAGGCATTCATTTTTTGTTTTGCTTGTTTTTTAATACATTATGTAGTACCTATGCAAATGTTGTGTAATCTATTGACAAATGCATAGACATTCACAAAAAATGGCCAGTATGGGTGCTGTCTTAATGGCGCAAAACACCAAAGGGTACTCTTTATATGGGTGAGCAGTGGAGAAATGCTGCCCTTTTTGTCACCCATAGCCAGGGCCGCTGATAGGGGGGTCCACCAGTCCTCCTGTAGGGGGCCCGGGCTCACAGGGGGGCCCAAACAGCAGAGGGAATCAGTGCGGTTGGATGGAGGGGCAATTACAGGGTGCCATATGTGACTTTCTGCAGCAGCTGAAAAACAGTTTCTCTCCCTCTCACCGACTTTTAGCTGCTGCAGGGAGAGACACAGCTGCCGGCTTCCCTGTCCCATTAAAAAAATAACAAATTGTAACCCTGTATTGTTTTAATCCCTTGTAAAATTGAAAAAAAAAATTGGGGGGAAAAAATGTAAAAAAATGAATGAATAAATGTTTTTAAAAAAAATATATAAATGTTTTTGTTTAACAATGTAAAAAACTATTTAAAACTATTTAAAAATGGGCTAATTCACACAGCTTCTCTGTTATCTTTGTGTCTGCTAAGAATGATTTTAGTATATTTTAAGTGAAAATCTTGTTTTGATATATTTGAGGGGGCCCTGCCAGGTAGGCTGTACGGGGCCCCGTGATTTCTAACAGCAGCCCTGCCCATAGCTGACAGGTTGCCAGCCTGGAGGAGCATGAAATTTACCTTGGAGATTGGGATTGGGGATCAACTTTTGTGCTGTGGATTAGGGCAAATAAATTGTTTCGCTGCATGTAAACTGAATCACTAAAATATTAGATACGTTTTAACATGATAATGACATTTAAAAAGTAATTTTCAATATTTTTAAATGTGTAGATGTCATTAAATTGATACCTGGTGATCCTGCCATGAAGGTCCTTGTTCAAGCACTTCCTGTTATAGGGAAAAATGGAAATAGCCATGTGTAGTAATAGTCAAAAGACTGACTGCCACATCCCTAAATATAAGGTGCAGAGAGAAGACCCCAAGTGATGGAGTAAGTGGAGGCATTATAAAAACTTTATTCAAAACAATATGTATAGATAAAGTATTAAAAGACGATAATACACATCACACATTAAGAACAATGCAGATTCACCATACAATATAATGTTTTTACGAAATGCGATCCTTTGAACTCAATTGAAGACCCCGGCTCGGTCTCATGAACATGGATCCAATTTCCATAGGGGTTTACTCAGCGGTTCCCAACATGTTTCTGAAATGTGAACCCCAACCCCTGGGTTGCAGACTGGTGGCAGTCTGTGGCCTGAGGGGGGGCGTCAAGCGAGGCTCGATCTTCATTGGCGGCCACTTGCATTGCTGCCTGGGCTCCGCCTCTTGTCGGCGGCGGGGGCCTGTTTTGGGCTGCGTGTTGGGGGTATCTGATTACTTGTGTGAGTCTAGTGCACTGCCACCCTCCCACTACCAGAGGGCACCCGCTCCCCTTTTCCCATCAATGCCACTCACTTCACCTCTCTGTGGTCACGTTACTTAGTGTGTATGTAAAATATATATATATATATATATATATATATATATATATTATATATGCAATATGCAAAATTGCATACATTGCAGGAAAGATTTGAAAGACGCTTTACCAATTAGAACAATGGTGGTGTGTGCAGTCATAACGATGTACAGTATTATAGGACTGTCCCTTATTCAGTAATGATGCAGAAGCCTAACTGATTTCAATCGTATATAGGTTTTCAATCTACTATGTTTCCCTATTTATTTCAAGTGTATTTTACAAATTGATGCATATATTGCAAATCGCTGTGCAGCCAGGCAGCTCTGGGCGCCCTGTGCTTCTGGGCCAGATAGCATTCAGCCTTAGTGGTGTGCAACTTATGCCACTTGGCATGGCAACCTGTGTGCTGCTCCCTACCTGGAGGGACATTATATAGGGCATAGGGGCAGGGCCATATTAAGAACATCATGGGCCTGGTGCTGAGGATTTTGGTGGGCCTTTTATAAATAATAAATACATAAATATACAAACAATTTTTTGGTATAACAATTTTAATTAAAAAGAGAGAGCGAGGATGAGAAAGAGAAAGGATGAGAGAGGGGTGAGGGGTAAGGGAGGGAGGATGAGAGAGAAAGGGGGGATGAGAGAGAGAGGATGTGCATGAGCATGTATGGGAATGACATCAACGCAGCCCAGCCAAGGCAAGTGACCGAAGTCACAGAGCCCAGAAGGAAGACTACATAGCAAGAACAAATACTGTAGGTGGGGATCTTTTTACCTGCTAATTAATTTATTACCTGATACCCATACTTTAGTTACTCTGTTACCCCATTCCACTTCCCATCTTTTTCCTCTTTTTTAGACTACTAGTGAATATAACAACAATGATGACGTAACTGAAAAACCTTTGTTATTGATTCAGGATGTTTACTGTTGCCTCTTAAAATAGAGAATGCACACAAGTAAATGTTATATGAAATTAAGAATGCAAGTATTGGTAATTTCCCAATATTGACAATGATTGATAGATTTTCCACTACCCACCTTTCTTATTTAGAGATCTGTCTGCTAGTGAGGTAGAAATATACTAATGGTCTGCAGGTCGACTGCCATCTCCTTTCACACTTTAGCAACATTTAATTTACACATATGCATAATTTTTGTTAATTTATGATTTGATTTTTATTTTGTCATTATTTTTAATACTTAAATACATAGGTCCGGATTCAGATAGCTGAGCGCATCTTTATGCCGGCGTAGCGCATCTCATATGCGCTACGCCGACGTAACACAGGGAGGCAAGAATAGTATTCACAAAGCACTCGCTCCCAACGTTGCGCCGGCGTAGCGTAAGTTCCTAGGCGTAAGCCGGCCTAATTCAAAGTAGGTGGAAGTGGGCGTGATACATTTAAATGAACCGTGACCCCATGCAAATGATGGGCCGAACGAACGGCGCATGCGCTGTCCCGTGGACGCTTCCCAGTGCGCCTAAGATACGTCGAATCACTGAACGTAACCTACGCCCAGCCCTATAAACGTAGTACTACGTAAACTACGTAAAATACGACGGCTGTTCCGTCGTCCATACCTTTGCATGGGATGCGCCTCCTATATGTGGAATAACTTTACGCCGGTTGTACGCCTTACGTAAACGGCATATATTACTGCGACGGGCGCAAGTACGTTCGTGAATCGGCGTATCTCAGTCATTTGCATATTCAACACGTAAATCAATGGGAGCACCCCTTGCCAGCGTAAAAATGCACCCAAGATACGACGGCGTAGGAAACTTACGTCGGTCGGATGAAGCCTAATTTCAGGCGTATCTAGTTCTATGGGTACGGCGCATAGATACGACGGCGCACATTTACACTTACGTGGCGTATCTCGAGATACGCCGGCGTAAGTGTTACGTGAATCCGGGCCATAATACTTATCTACTTAATAAATTACTCATGAGTGGACCCACACTAGAACTTCATTATATATTTTTCTTTATCATTTCAGTCCGTTTAATAACTATCACCTCCCGTGTTCGCCGGGGGGACTACCTGTTTGATGTCCCTTCTGCCTAGAGACCTGACGTGCCTGATACCCCAGCAGGGGTTATAGGATCTGGTAAGCGGGGATCACTGAAGTCACCATTTATCTGCTGAGAGCACTATTGTCACCTGGAACTATTTGGAGACTCATTGGTCAACTTTTTACATGAAAGTGTCTCACCTATTGGACAGATATTATTATATATCATTTTTTTTTACATGTTTTTTTTTTTTTCATGGCTATTTAGCAATTTTTGTTTAACACACACACAACTTACCCTTTGGCACATCTTTTTATACTTACCAGTACTACTAGTAGGTTTTACTTGATTTTTTTGTCAACATTTGCACCTAATTTTATAGTAGTGTCCACTGTTTTACAGATACAGCCTGTTTTACTTAGACCTGTTGGTCTTCAAAGTGGGAGGTAGTGCCACTACCCCTCTTTACATATCATCCATTGGTGAGTTTTGACGATTTTCAATACTCCAAAAATAATGTTTTTATTGATAGTTTGTTACAATAATATTTTTAAATACCCTTGATTCTGTAATTATGCGATTGTATCTCTCTATAGATGTTTATGGTCGACTCCTCCTGAAGAAGCAACGTTTGTCGCAAATAATGTCGAGGACCACGTCTGAACCTACATCTTTGTGTCCCCACACACCAGTGGGGTTTCTATGTTCTTCAAGTGTGAACCAAATGGAACTTTATGCAACAACCATCTTTCATGTTTTGTTGTACTTAGTGTTTTTTATGGAAATTTGTTCCAATAAATGTATATTTTTATAATTATCTTCTTCTAATCCCTGGGTACCAAGATAGTCCTCAACGCTATTGGTGTCGTGGGGCAGCGTTTTGGAGTAGCCCCCGACAACCCCTTCCCCCTTTTCACCCCTAATGGTTTAATCATGCAATTGAGGCAATATCCTTTAACCCTTTCACACTGGAGCGTTGGGGGCATTGAAAGTGTCGGCGGTAAACGCTGTGCTTTTAAACCCTGCTAGTGGCCGAAAAGGGGTTAAAAGTGCTCCTGCAAAGCGCCTGCATTGATTGCAGTGGGCAGGGGTACTTTAGGAGCAGTGTATACACTGCTCCTAAAGTGCCTCAAAGATGCTGCCTACAGGACTTTTTTTGATGTCCTGCCAGCACACTGCTCCAGTGTAAAAGCCCTCAGGCTTTCACATTGGAGAGACGCTTTACAGGCACTATTTTTAGCTATATAGCGCCTGTAAAACGCCTCAGTGTGAAAAGGGGTCTTAGTGATCTCTGACAGTTGGAGTACCACAGAAAATGTGGATGCAATATAACATTTAACCTGTAGAGGGCACCTGAAGCCTGAGGAATGAGCTTGTAGCTAAAATCTGTTTCAGCTATTTAAATAATGCTTTGCACTGTACTTTTATGCTGTGGGCTGTTAAACTTTAATGACTACAAGAATGTCAGTCAAATAGAATTACAACATTAATATAATAAGGTGGTGTCATCACAGATAATCTATTGCTTTGTTAATTTATTGTTGTATTTTATGAACTGATCTCTAATTTCTATTTATAGCTGTGGAATAAATTGTTAAGAATGCTTGGGGCAGATTTCAGTTTCCCTGTAAAGTTTTGCAACTTTCTGACTTGTTTTATGTTGGAACACAGCCTGGTCAGATATATTTGTATATGGTCATATGTGATCTTAATCCTAACAAATTCCCCTTCTATCTGTTGTTATATCAGCTAATAAATCTCAACAACGTGCCGATTTGTACTTTTTGGCTTTTATAGGAAATCATTTCCAGAATGGTTAGTGATTGAACAAGATGAAAGTAAAAGCTGACTATTGATTTAATTTCTACCCAATCAGATGAAGATACTAACTTCACAGATGAGTTATTGATAATCGTAAATTTGTAATGTTTAAAAATGCTAAATCGTTCATAATTCTGATCATCTGAGTCAGTGATATAGCCGATTTAACACAGATGTCTGGCTGGCCACTCTGATCGTTCACATATATTACAATAACATTTCTCTAACTGGAATCATTTTCCATTCTGTTGGAAAGGCGATTCGTCCATCATCTGCCAGTTTAGTGTTACGTATTGAATATTATTAACATTTGTCACATTGGGCAAAAAACATAATCCTGTTCATGGTTTGCCTTACTGCTTATTGTTTCAAAATAAAATAAGATCTACACAAATGATTGAGCATTCCTTAAAAAGAGTAAGACTGTGGGAACCAATCCCCACCATGCAGCATAGAAGTTGTCAACCAATCCTGCAGCAGTCTGGAATCATGGCAGCACCAAGAGAAGGTGAAAGTTCCCTAATAAATCACAGTTACATTACACCTATATGGTGGCAGAATAGCTACACATTAGCATGTAAGCAACATGGATGCACAATGTCATCATATTGGACCAAAAAATAATGGGTGGCAGGGATTTTAAAATGGAAAGAACACACACCTATATATAAAAATACAAAATAGCTTTATTTAACATGTAAAAGACTAAAACACTAGAAAAACAGGCTCAACGATTGTAGTAATCATTTAATAGCTCAAAAAGGCCTGGCTTTCTTAAAGTAGTTCTGGAGAACTGATCGTGGTCCTGATAATGTGGTTCCAATGTCTGACATGTTTTGAGGCTGAAGCTCTTCTTTAGGGTAACCCCAGAACCCTAATATTGCCATCATATTAGTCCTTGGCAGTATAGCAGAAATCATTTTTATCAACACTCTAATAATTTTAGCCATTCTCTTTTAATAGAATCACAAAAATTGGCATTGCTCCATCTTAAAATAGTCAAAAATTAATGATAGGTGGAGCTTAAGGTGCCTGTATGGCTCCACCACAGGCCATCCCAGGAAGCCTAAATTAACCACTGCACTGCTAGTCTGCTTTGCTGTTCAACCTTTGTTTGTAGCTTGAGTTCCTGTCTGCTGTGTGCTAAGTTTACCTTCCTGTGTACCGATTTTGGCTCGTATCTGCTTGCTGGTTTCCCTGACCTTTTGCCTGTCCCTCGGGTACCCTTGTCTGCCTGTTGCCCTGACCTCGGCTTACCCATCACTATTGCTTGTCCTGGTTGCTGCTTCCCCTCTCTCCCTGCGGAGCGTGACATAGGGGACCCCAGGGGTCGCAACCTGGATCCAGCTGCAGCGAAGGCCATCCTCACCACCAGAGGCTCTGGTGAACACCAAGCTGGGTCTTAGACTCCGCGCCCTGGGGAATCTTGGGCTCACGCTTCCTCTCTGTTCGCAGCAGTCATCTATAGGGTTCACTACCCTGTGATGCATCCCTGACCCTAACGGAGTGCACTTGTCCCCTGGCCACAGGTGACCTGACAGTTCTATTACAAAAAAAGAGATGATGGAGGAGGACATTTTGACTACAAAAAAAATGAAAATGAAAAACATTTATTGCAGTTTAGATATTGCAAAAACGACCCTGTCTGCTCACACTCGTTAAATCTGGGGCATTGATTCTGCTTTAATAAAGAACACTAATGCTGCGTACACACGATCGGACATTCCTACAACAAAACCGCAGATTTTTTTTCTGATGGATGTTGGCTCAAACTTGTCTTGCATACACACAAATGATGTCGGAAATTCTGATCGCCAAGACCTCGCTCACGTACAACACGTACGAAGTTCAATACCAAGTGTGCCACCCTTTGGGCTCCTTCTGCTAATCTCGTATTAGTAGAAGTTTGGTGAGAGCCTCGTGCATTTCAGTCCGTTACAGCGTCACGAATGTGCTATCTCCATTACGAACGCTAGCTTTACCAGACCGAGCGCTTCCGTCTCGTACTTGATTCAGAGCAAGCGTGGAATTTTGTGCGTTGGAATTGTCTACACACGCTCGGAATTTATGAGAACGTATTTTGTTGTCGGAAAATTTGAGAACCAGCTCTCAAATTTTTGTTGTCAAAAATTCCGACAGCGAATGTCCGATGGAGCCTACACACGGTTGGAATTTCCAACAACAAGATCCCATCGAACATTTGTTGTAGGACTTGTAATCTGCAATATATGAAATTTTCTGGTATCATTCTTAGGTTTATATACACATAGCTACCAACTGTCACTGATTTTGGGGGACTATCCCTGATTTGCAACAAAGTCCCTCTGTCCCTCTTTCCTGATCATTTGTTCCTCATTTTGTTCTGATCTATATAGTTGTATATAAAATGCACTACTTATCTATTAAAAAGTGTTCTACAGTGCTAAACCTTTCATCCAATTTCTAAATTGTTGCATTTGTAAATTCCAAAAGCCAATATAAAGAAATAGTAGTGGTAAAAAGCACTAGTGGGTTTAACCAATCATTTTTTTTGTATGATTTTCCTTTAAGAGGGCATGCCAGGGGGTGTGTCCTATGCCTACATATTTTTGCTAATAGGTGTCCCTCATTCCCATCTTAGAAAGTTGGAAGGTATGTATACATGTAGCCAGGTTCTGGTCTACAGCAATACCGAGACCTATACTGTACCTATACTGCATGCTGGTTAACTGAGACTGTCAGTAAGTGCACCAACACTTTTAAAGGGCCCCAATGATAGTCAGCAGAAAAACATTTCAAGGGACTGCCCCTTCCATAATATTTATTCTGCAAGCCTCCTTTGTTCCCCTGCCCCACTGCTACCATCTTCCTCTTCTTTTGGACAGTGAATACCCAGCTGGTCTATGACTAGCATCACCGCCACAAATGTGCTCTGCCAGTATAGTTCCAGCACTATTTTATGCTCGCCTAGTTACCAACATTATTGGATGACAATATATTAAGCTTGCCTTTACTACCTGCTTTGGTAGCTGTTTTCTTTGATATACAGTAACACTACTATTTAGTACTTAAGTATCACTTTCAGTGATTTCCTGTGATATAGCATGTTTGTACACTCAACTTGGTGTGTCAGAGGTTCTGAAGTTCTTGAGACGGTCAAGGCAACGAATAGAGGACCAATCCTACCCAGCAAACAACAAAAAAAAGCACCTCTTAGTGCAAATATTTAATAGCTGCAGCAACATGTAATTCCACACTTACACATAAGTAATGGATGACAAGCGCCCAGAGGGTGAAGAGACTGGAATCTCCTGATGGAAGCCACTGGCTGGAGCGGCCGTGGGGTCCGGTGGAGTCAATCTCGGCGTGCGGGACAAGGTGGCGGAACTCCGTGCTGCAAGGAAATCAGCCGGTGTGACGTAAACGAAGGTGAGAGAGAGAAACACAGCGCGTTTCAGAGCATGCGCCAAGCTCACAATGGGCATGCATGCTCTTTTGTCAAGTACAGGGTGGAAACGAAGGATTGGTGATTAAACTGCACTGCATGTGTGATCGTTCTATTGTAGAGCAGACTGGAACATTAAAAAAATGGATTGCTTTTACTTTTTAGATCTGCTATTATTGCTGTAGAAAATTGCTGGATTTTGTGTTATCGACTAGAATTCCCCTTTACACTCTTCTATATTTACAGATTTTAGGAGGAAAAGCTTACTTTATCTAATCCATGAACTGTTGCATGCCAAAGGCTCTTTTCCTTGGCACAAACCTCCAGGGACAGAAACCTGTAATACATTGTATTTTAGTACAAAAAATTGAAATAAAGACTATAAAGAAACAATTTCATAAGAAGCCATCCAATATTTCAATATCACTAGGCAGAAAATAGAACAATCAAAAAACTTTCATATTGACTAGAATTCAGTTGTATCCCTATAATTCCTTTAACATTTTTGGTCTCCTGGTCAAGATACGTTCCTGTCCAAGGAATGAGGACTAACCTTAACAGGGGAAAAAGAGATTTGCATGACAATAGATTAATAATTGATGGCGATCCCTAAAGTAAAATGCATTTCACCATGTTCTGAGCTTTCACAAATCCAGCTACATTCTGGGGCTGTGCCAAGCGTGACGCTGCCAGAAAGCAATTGAAAATGGATTAAAGGACATATGGAAAAAGTTATAAACTTGGTTAAAGGGCCAGTTGTGCTGCTTGATGTATTTTATATTGTATTTGAATTAAACAGCCTGCTACAAAGAAATGAAAATACTGGGCCCAGCCCTCCTTGGTTCCTCTCATACGAATGATATATGTCAGGCAAAGGACTGCTAGTAGCAATGTTGGATCCAGGACACAGGTCTTCTAGGTCCAAGTTATTTGTTCCCAGGCCCAGCCCTTCCTCTTACACAGCACCCCCAGGGCCTCCTTATGGACATTTTTTACCTTGAATTCCTGTGCTGCTGTTCTACCTTTTCCATGCACTGAGGTGCACAGAACTGGGTGGGCAGAAGCCAATTCATCAAGTCACTTTATTTCATGCCAGCAGTATGTGTGGCCTTATGGGTGTCTCTGAACACTAAACTAGTTTGCAGCAGTGCTCACACACACATTTAGGGTGTGTACATCCAAAGATTTGGCACAGAAACACTTCCACAGCCCAGGACTTTGGCACAAGATTCATTTATGTCTTTAGCTCTCCCCTAATGGGCCTGCCAGGGGGAGAAATAAATTGGGCCACAGTGTCAAAACTGGCCATGCGCAGATGTCAGTTTTAATTCTGATATGGGATGCATGACATGGACACGGTGATTATAGCTTGTGCAAATTGAGCCATCCAGCGTAATATGTTCTTTGCTTCTCAGGCATCAGAGATTGCTCAGTGGACATCAGGTGCAACTTCTGTCAAATGGGAAATATTCTGTATTCGAAACTAAAACAAAGTTTGTTTTTCGACTAAATAAATCAGGCGAATTTCTCAGCATACACAGCATTGTATCTAACTGAAAACCGCACACAGTGCCGATCCTGACCTTCCTGGGGCCCTAAGCAAAATGACACGTCACATTAAAGTTGATAACCAGGGGGGGGGGGGGCGGGGTTGGCGCTGCCGACAGTGACATGTTATCACATTAAAAATTACAGTTGAGAAGCGGGGGGAGTTCTGCTGTCAGAAATGACATGCGGGGGGGGGGTGGTGCTGACTTCTTACATGTTCTCCCATGCAGCCAGCGAGTTGAGAAGCGAGGTGAGGGGCCGAAAATGACTTCTCAACAGACGGGGCCTCTAGTAATTTGGGGGGCCCTAAGCGGCTTGCATAGTGAGCCTATAGGGCGGATCGGCCCTGCCCACACATGCATTTAAATAACCCCCAATATAGCTTTTAGCAGCTATTAAAACCTGAGAGACACACTAACCTTTTATCCTACTGAAAATAGGCTTTTTTATCTTGTCACTAGGGCATATCTTCCAACTTTCTAAAATGAAAAAAAGAGGGACACCTTTTAGCACAAAGTATGTTGGCATAGGACACACCTCTGCAATACCCCTGATTATATGGTCCATAAAGAATAAATACATCACAATATACTGGTTAAACATGCAAGTGCTTTTTTCACCACTGCTTTTCATTTATGCTGGCTTTTCTAAGTAACACATGTAATCATTTACATTGCCTTGAAAAAGTATTCCTACCACTTGAAATTTTCCACATTTTGTCATGTTACAAACAAAAACGTAAATGTATTTTATTGGAATTTTATGTGACAGACCAACACAAAGTGGCACATAATTGTGCAGTGGAAGGAAAATGATAAACGGTTTTAAAAATTCTTTACAAATAAATATTTGAAAAGAGTCAATACTTTGTAGACCCTTTTGCTGCAATTACAGCTGCAAGTCTTTTTGGGGATGTCTCTACCAGCTTTGCACATCTAGAGAGTGACATTTTTGCCCATTCTTCTTTGCAAAATAGCTCAAGCTCTGTCAGATTGGATGGAAAACGTCTGTAAACAGCTATTTTCCAGTCTTGCCACAGATTACCAATTGGATTTAAGTCTGGACTTTGACTGGGCCATTCTAACACATGAATATGCTTTGATCTAAACCAGGGGTCTCCGAACTGCGGCCCGAGGGCCAGATGTGTCCCTTTGCTAGCCTTTATCTGGCCCTTAGGGCACTATTCCTCCCACTGACACCAACAAGGGGGCACTATTTTTTCCACTGATACCAATGATGGGATACTATTCCTTCTACTAATAGGGGCACTACTTCTCCTTCTACTGACCACCAACCTTTAAGGCCATATTTATTCTCACTGATGCTGGGCCCATGACATTTTCTGCCCCCCACTGGCCACAATCCGGCCCTCCTAAAGTCTAAAGTAGTGTTTCTCAACTCCAGTCCTCAAGGCGCCCCAACAGGTCATGTTTTCAGGATTTCCCTCAGACGACACGGCTGTGGTAACTACTAAGGCAGTGAAACTGATCAAACCACTTGTGCAAAATAATGGAAAGCCTGAAAACATGACCTGTTGGGGTGCCTTGAGGACTGGAGTTGAGAAACACTGGTCTAAAGGACAATAAACTGGCCCTTGGTTTGAAAAGTTTGGAGGCCCCTGATCTAAACCATTCCATTGTAGCTCTGGCTATATGTTTATGGTCGTTGTCATGCTGGAAGGTGAACCTCCGCCCCTGTCTCAAGTCTTTTGCAGACTCTAATGCCACATACACACACGGTTGGAATTTCCGACAAGAAAAGTTTGATGTGAGCTTTTGGTTGGAAATTCCGACCGTGTGTAGGCTCCATCAGAATACGACACGGAGAGCTGGTTCTCAATTTTTCAGACGGGAAAAATTCTTGACGGAAATTCCGATAGTCTGTATGCAATTCCAACGTGCAAAAAAACATGCATGCTCGGAATCAATTAGACGCATGCTCGGAATCATTGAACTTAATTTCTCTTGGCTCGTTGTAGTGTTGTACGTCACCGTATTCTTGACGGTCAGAATTGTGTGCGACCGTGTGTATGCAACACAAGTTTGAGCCAAAATTCCGTCGAAAAAAAAAATCCACGGTTTTCTTGTCGGAATTTCCGATCGTGTGTGCGCGGCATATAAGGTTTTCTTTTAAGATTGCCCTGTATTTGGCTCCACCCATCTTCCCATCAACTCTGACCAGCTTCCCTTTTCCCTGTTGAAGAAAAGCATCCCCGCAACATGATGATGCCACCACCATGTTTCACGGTGGGGATGGTGTTTTCGGGGTGATGTGCAGTGTTAGTTTTCCACCACACATAGCGTTTTGCTTTTAGGCCAAAATTTAAATTTTGGTCTCATTTGATCAGAGCACTTTCTTCCACGTGTTTGCGGTGTCCCCCAAATGGCTTCTCACAAACTGCAAACAGGACTTCCTATGGCTCTCTTTCAACAATGGCTTTCTTCTTGCCACTCTTCCATAAAGGGCAGATTTGTGGAGTGTGCGACTAATAGTTGTCCTGTAGACAGATTCTCCCACCCGAGCTGTGGATCTCTGCAGTTCCTCCAGAGTTACCATTAGCCTCTTGGCTGCTTCTCTGATTAATACTCTCTTTGCCTGGCCTGTCAGTTTAGGTGGATGGCCATGTCTTGGTAGGTTTGCAGTTGTGCCATACTCTTTCCATTTTCAGATGATAGATTGAACAGTGCTCCTTGGAATGTTCAAAGCTTAGGATATTTTTTTATAACCTATCCCTGCTTTAAATTTCTCCACAACTGTATCCCTGGCCTGTCTGGTGTTTTCCTTGGCCTTCATGATGCTATTTGTTCACTAAGGTTCACTAACAGACCTCTGAAGGCTTCACAGAACAGCTGTATTTATACTGAGATTAAATTACACACAGGTGAACTCTATTTACTAATTAGGTGACTTCTGAAGGCAATCGGTTCCACTAGATCTTAGTTAGGGGTATCAGAGTAAAGGTGGCTGAATACAAATGCACGTCACACTTTTCAGATATTAATTTGTGAACATTTTTGAAAACCATTTATAATTTTCCTTCCACTTCACAATTATGTGTCACTTTTTGTTGGTCTCTCACATAAAATACATTTATGTTTTTGGTTGAAACATGACAAAATGTAGAAATATTTCAAAGGGTATGAATACCTTTTCAAGGAACTGTAGCTATATGTAAGGCTATATTCTTCCCACTCACTACCAATGTATGGAGCATTCGTACCTCCCATTGACCATCATGCTAACATAGCATGAACTGTATATGTAATAATTATTAGTAGGGGTTTCCCGAGGCTGGAAAATGTCAAGGGTTTCTCGGTATAAAAAAATGTGAGAAAATTTTAGAGTTCAAGGTGGAAGAGTTCAAGTTTGAGAAGCCATTTGGGGGACACAGCAAACACGTGGAAGAAAGTGCTCTGATCAAATGAGACCAAAATTTTACTTTTTGGCCTAAAAGCAAAACGCTATGTGTGGTGAAAAACTAACACTGCACATCGCCCTGAACACACCATCCCCACCGTGAAACATGGTGGTGGCATCATCATGTTGCGGGGATGCTTTTCCAGTTCGACAACTGCTTACCTCTGCATCCACATCTCACTTTCATCCCTCTTCAGCTGTGACCACTGCAGTTTGCAAGTGGTTTACTGGGGTTATGCCTGAAGATATCAGCCATAACCCCAGTATTGTTCTTTGCAGCCAGTGGCTGACTTTCTCATGAAACCGTCTCAAATGCTTTTTGAAGTGACGAGAAGGGGTTTCTTGGGCTTACCATGTCTGCCAGTTTGCCCAAGAAATTATCTGATGGTGCGGAAGGCTGCTCCCATTGGTCAAAGAGTATCTACTGTTTGATTGCCTCCATGGCCTTGGAGAACCATCACTTCTGGTCTAGGTTGGAAATATTTTGTATTTATTTTTTGCTTTTAGACCCCCAGATCTCTCCATAAAAAGGACCTGCCATCCCTATTTCTATTACAAGAAATGTTTACCTTCCCTGTGATAGGAGTAAAAGTGTTTTTTAAAAAAATAATGAAAGGGACAGTGTAAAAATAAAAAGTAAAATATATAAGATTTTTTATTTATTTTTAAAGCGCCCCCATCCCTTGCATACTTAAGTTGTGCATGCATACGTAAATGGTATTCGCACCACACATGTGAGGTATCGCCACGAATGTTAGAGCGAGAGCAATAATTCTGGTAATAGACAACCTCTGCAACTCTAAATAGGTACCCTGTTTAAAGCATTGCCTATGGACGGTTTTAAGTACCGTAGTTTGTCGCCATTCCACAAGCGTGTATAGTTTTAAAACGTGACATGTTAGGTATCTATTTACTCGGCGTAACATCATTCACGTTTTACAAATAAAATGGGGTAAATAGTGTGTTTTGTTTTTATTAAAGTGTATTTTTTCCCCCAAAAATTGTGTTTTGCTGAACCACTGAGCAAATACCGTGTGACATACAAAATTGCAACGATCACCATTTTATCATTGCATGCTGTGATTTCTAAAATGCTTCAGGGACCTTTTCCCTGTGTTTCCGGTGGAACAGCAGCCCATTCAAATAAATGGGTTGCTGTGCCCATGCAAAACGCAACTTGCAGAGCCGCATGTGTGTGAACCCAGCCTAATTGGGGTATTTCTCTTGATCAACTATGGGTATAGGATTGTGTATATGGAGGTTTTCTCTTTTCGATTTTCCTATTGGTGGAACTAGGAAGACTTGTGTCTTATTTGAGTATGACTAACTATGCAACTATGTAAGAACGACCCTGATGCCGCGTACACACGATCAGTCCATCCGATGAGAATGGACCGATGGACCGTTTTCATCGGTTAACCAATGAAGCTGACTGATGGTCCGTCGCGCCTACACACCATCGGTTAAAAAAACGATTGTGTCAGAACGCGGTGACGTAAAACACAACAACGTGCTGAAAAAAACGAAGTTCAATGCTTCCGAGCATGTGTCGACTTCATTCTGAGCATGCGTGGATTTTTAACCAATGGTTGTGCCTACTAATGATCGGTTTTTCCCATCGGTTAGGAATCCATCTGTAAAATGTAACCACTTCCCGACCTCCGCATGTAAATGTACGTCCACAATATGGCACGTACAGGCACATGGGCGTTAATGTACGTCCTTGCCTATTAGCGGGTGGGGGGTCCGATCGGGACCCCCCCCGCTACATGCGGAGGTCGGGTCCGCTCGGGGAGCGATCCGGGACAACGGCGCGGCTATTTGTTTATAGCCGCTCCGTCGCGATCGCTCCCCGGAGCTGAAGAACGGGGAGAGCCGTATGTAAACACGGCTTCCCCGTGCTTCACTATGGCGGCGCATTGATCGTGTCATCCCCTTTATAGGGGAGACGCAATCGATGACGTCATTCCTACAGCCACACCCCCCTACAGTTGTAAACACACACTAGGTGAACCCTAACTCCTACAGCGCCACCTGTGGTTAACTCCCAAACTGCAACTGTCATTTTCACAATAAAGAATGCAATTTAAATGCATTTTTTGCTGTGAAAATGACAATGGTCCCAAAAATGTGTCAAAATTGTCCGAAGTGTCCGCCATAATGTCGCAGTCACGAAAAAAATTGCTGATCGCCGCCATTAGTAGTAAAAAAAAAAAATAATAAAAATGCAATAAAACTATCCCCTATTTTGTAAACGCTATAAATTTTGCGCAAACCAATCGATAAACGCTTATTGCGATTTTTTTTACTAAAAATAGGTTGAAGAATACGTATCGGCCGATATTTATTATAGCAAAAAGTAAAAAATATTGCATTTTTTTCAAAATTGTCGCTCTATTTTTGTTTATAGCGCAAAAACTAAAAACCGCAGATGTGATCAAATACCACCAAAAGAAAGCTCTATTTGTGGGGAAAAAAGGACGCCAATTTTGTTTGGGAGCCACGTCGCACGACCGCGCAATTGTCTGTTAAAGCGACGCAGTCCCGAACTGTAAAAACACCTTGGGTCTTTAGGCTGCATATTGGTCCGGGGCTTAAGTGGTTAAAGCAAGTTTTTTTTTTTTTTTTTAACCGATGGTTAAATAACCTATGGGGCCCACACACGATCGGTTTTGACTGATGAAAACGGTCCATCAGACCGGTGTCCTCTGTTTAACCTATCGTGTGTACGTGGCCTTACAGCAATTAAACCTGACACTCTCCCCAATCTATCCAAAAAAGTTATCTGCAGGTTTTTATACTTATGTCACATTTTCATTGCCTTTTGCTGTTTACTGTCTGCTTTAAAAATAACTTTTCACAAATTTTTGTTCCAGTGATTTTGAAAAATCTTGCTAATATACTGTACCTTGTAAAATAGTGGCATTAAAATTTGTATAGTGAAGGGAGAAAACCTACAAATTTTATAAATAGGCTTCTTTATATTAGACCACTTGTGGGAAAGTTATTTAGAAAGAAACAAAAGAGGCAAATAAAAGAAATACACTGCCCAGAGGAATTCATTAGACAGCATCATTATTGTGGTTTAATAAAAAAGTACATTAGCTATGTGCAACACCACAATTTTAATTTGCACCATAAATAAGCTCATAAAAGTACGTATTTACCAGAGAAGAAAAACAATTACTACAACTAATAATAATAATTATAATACCACCTACTTTTTTTTTTTGTTTGTTTGTTTTGCTGAAGTAGAGCACTACTTGTGATATATATTTAGTCACTAGGTGGCAGCAATCACCCACATATGTATTTCTGCTAAATGGTACACAATGAGGACTGTTTTAAAAGAGGCGAATGCGATTATTCTCAGATTTTTTCCTACATATTTGACAGTTTTCCATTTGTATAATTTATCAAACAAATTAATTATTCACTAGGTGATTTTATCCTTCAATTGATACTATTTTATATAAGGATTTGCTGAACATATTTACCGCACATAGTGAAGTCAACAGGCTAACGTTACAATATTAAAGTAGATTAAAACCCTTGAGGACGACATTTATTTAAACACTGTGTATTATAATGTAATTGGCAAGGTTTTTAATCATAAAATAATTTTACAAGTTTTGAAATAACTGGGGGAAAAAACATGAATGAAATACTATATTCATTTATCATTGATTTCAGAGGCTCAAGCAGCATCACCATACAGGAGAAACATAAAGGACCTCTCAGGTTGTTAACAGCACAGCCGCTTGGAGTCTTTTTTTTTTATCAGGAACCATTGGCATCACTATGGGGGTGAGGAATGCACCTGGGTAACACCCACCAAAGGTGTCACCCCTTCTTCCCGTCACAGCGCACAGGGCCAGAGTAGGTAAGTATAGACATGTTTTTTTTTTTTTTATATACCTTTACAACCCCTTTAAGGGAGAATTCCACCCAAAGAAATGATATCTCACCTGCTGACTGCTAGTGTCTTTCCAAAGACTCCCAGTGGTAAGTAGGTTTTGTGTCTCTTCTTCTCAAACATTACCATAACTTCAGCTTGATCAATTAAAGGGGTTGTAAAGGTTTGTGTTTTTTTTTTTTTTTGCCTTACTGCATCCTATGCATTAAGGTGAAAAAACACCTGGCAATGACGGCCCCCCAGCCTCCCCCCCCCCTTTTATTTACCCGAGCCTGTTCACCTGCTGTGCGCGTTCCCCGGCATCCTCTTCTCCACAGACTCTGGCCGTTGATTAGATAGATTGATAGCAGCGCAACCATTGGCTCGCGCTGCTGTCAATCACATCCAAAGACTTGGCCGCCGGGGGGCGGGACAGAGTCATACACTCTGGGGGTTATTTATGAAAGGCAAATCCACTTTGCACTACAAGTGCAAACTACAAGTGCAAAGTGCACTTGAAATTGCACTGAAAGTGCACTTAGAAGTGCAGTCGCTGTAAATCTGAGGGGTAGATCTGAAATGAGGGGAAGCTCTGCTTATTTTATTATCCAATCATGTGCAAGCTAAAATGCTGTTTTTTATTTTCCTTGCATGTCCCCCTCGGATCTACAGCGACTGCACTTCCGAGTGTACTTTCAGTGCAATTTCAAGTGCACTTTGCACTTGTAGTGCAAAGTGGATTTGCATTTAGTAAATAAACCCCTCTGTGTCTATGGATGCAGCATGTATGACAGGGAGCGCGCCCGCAAGCTAACCCCCCTTGGGATAGAGCTTCCCAGAGGGGGTTAGCTATTGTGGGGAGGAGCCGAGACAGCCGCCGGGGGACCCCAGAACAGGATGATCGGAGCCACTCTGTGCAAAACCAACTGCACAGTGGAGGTAAGTATAACGTTTGTTATTTTAAACCTATACAACCACTTTAAGCTTTGACCGAAAAAATAAATCTGAAAGCTGATTGGTTTCTACGCACCAAATTTTGCACTCTCCAGTTTTAGTAAATCATCCCCTATATCTCTATTCTACATATTGGCATATTCATCATGCTAGCCTTGTTATTTGGCTTTATAATTGCCATCCATGGAAGTTGGGTAGGACAGGTTAGAATTTCTCACCTCTTCCAGAGGTCTAAAAAAATGAATTTGATTCCACTTGGCAGCAACCACATAAAGTTAAAAAATATTTTTTAAAGATTTGGGCATTAAAGTATTACTCTGTGTCCAGGTCTGTGTACTAGTTCCTATGTCAAGCAGCATTCAGAATCATATATTACTACCACAATCTTATCAGATCACTATGATCTCCACAGAAACTCTTATTCTAAATTCTGCAATGATGTATTGCATCTACTATATTATGGACAGATCTGCCTTACAGATTTCTGAGATACTATTAAAGTATGCTGAACTTTATAAAGAATGTATTGTGCTGTTTGTTATCCTTTTCTATTCCACTAAGTTGCTATTGAATGATAAATTACATGCTGGTTTCATTAAAAAAAAATTGAGATGGCACTAAACAGTTTATCCAGTTTCGGGTAGAGAGGAGGAAGGTTAGAGCTTCTGCTCACTGTGGTGACATCACTACAGTGTGGACAGTTCATCAGGGGCGGACTGACAACTCATGGGGCCCCCGGGCAATAGAAGATTATGGGGCCCCCCGGGCTTACAGATGGCCACCACGCCAGGAGGCAGTGCAGAGGCGGGGTAGCTAAAATCTCTGGATTTTCACATCAAAAACATGTCGGTTTCAGACAAATCAGGGACAGATCTAAAAAAAAACACAGATATTTACATACTGTCCCTGGTTTTACCGAGCATGGGAACCCTAATGGGGCCCCCTAGTGGCATGGGGCCCTCGGGCAGTGCCCAAGTGCCCCAATGGTCAGTCCGCCCCTGCAGTTCATTTTTAGTTTTTTAGTTTTTTTATGACTCCATTAGAATATGTTGTATATGTAGCATATTTTTACTACAGAATGGACAGTACAACATTACTGTATAGTTCTGTATAGTTTGAATGGCACTCAGTTAGCATAGATTTGGTACAGTGATTATGGGAATGACACAGATTGTGGGGTACTTAAGATGCACCCTTTACATTGCAATCAAATATGTGTGGTTGACACCAAAATTTGAGAATTTATTTTACTTCCGCTCTCCGTAATAACAGTAAACAGGACAAATAAAGATGTGTACATCAAAAATTCCTATAGAAATAACCGCACTTGGTAAACTAAACAGGAAAAATCTATATACAGTGCCTTGAAAATTCATACCCCTTGAAATTTTTAAAAATTTTGTCATGTTACAATCAAAAACGTAAATGTATTTTTTTGGGATTGTATGTGATAGACCAACACAAAGTAGCACATAATTGTGAAATGGAAGGAAAATGATAAATGGTTTTCAAACATGTTAACAAATAAATATGTGAAAAGTGTGACGTGCATTTGTATTTAGCCCCCTTTACTCTGATACCCCTAAATAAAATCTAGTGGAACCGATTGTCTTCAGAAGTCACCTAATTACCGCGTTTCCCCGAAAATAAGACCGGGTCTTATATTAATTTTAGTCATAGGGCTTATTTTCAGGGTAGGGCTTATTTATTTACGGTATGTACATTGAACAACATTTAAACAAAATTTTTTCAAATACCGGTACAGTCATCTTCATTTTCCTTTGAACCATTGGTCCTAATCTCTAATTTACAGCAAGTCTGTCTGCCTGGTTGTTGCTTTAATAAAAATCTTGTTCCTTTACCCCCCCCCCTTATCAAGTCAGGAGTCTCCGTTTTTAGATCATTATTTTTGGTACTGTGATACTGTGTCATATTGTGGTCTGAGGTTCAGTTTTATACTGGTATACCGTTAAAAGTATGGGGTACGGTACCTGTTTTTTTTCTGCACTGAGATCTGGGGTGATGAGGAGTTCGGCTTTGGTGACGTCAGCCCGCTCCGTGCAGTGAAAAGGGAGGGGGGCGCAGACGTCAGCGGGAGGAGAGGAGGAGAAAGAAGAGTCGGATTGCCGCTGACGTCAATGCGCTGAAGACGGCATCTGGAGGGAGGAGGGGAGGGAAGAGAATAGCCGCGATCCCCGGCTAATGCGCGCACAGGAGGAAGCAGCAGCAGACAGCCGGGGGGAGAGAAGAGGACCTCTGGCGGGGCAGCGGTGGGTGCATACTTTGTTTTACATATACCGCAGCAAACAGAGACCTTTAGCCAGCATTTAAAAAAGTTTTTTTTTCTGCGATTTACTAGGTCTTATTATAGGGGTAGGGCTTATATTGCAGCCCACCCCGATAATCCAGGTAGGGCTGATTTTCGGGGTAGGGTGTATTTTCAGGGAAACACGGTAGTAAATAGAGTTCACCTGCTTGTACAGTAGTTTAATCTCAGTATAAATACAGCTAATCTATGAAGCTCTCAGAGGTTTGTTAGGCTGGCCATACAATTTTCTTGTACAACTTTCCTTTAGATTTACCAAAACCATATAATATGAGGTCAAACTTAAACACTATAAATTTGTATGCAATCAGGCAGGCCCTTGCAATACATAGTTGAAGGTAAAGCTAAAGAAAATTGAATAAGAAAATTGTATGGTGTATGGCCAGCTTTAGAGAACCTTAGCGAACAAACAGCATCATGAAGGCCAAGGAACAAAGCAGACAGGTCATGTATAAAGTTGTGGAGAAGTTTAAAGCAGGGTTAGGTTATAAAAAATATCCCAAGTTTTGAACACCTCACGGAGCACTGTTCAATACATGATCCAAAAATGGAAAGAGTATGACACAACTGAAAACCTACCAAGACATGGCCGTCCACCTAAACTGACAGGTCGGGCAAAGAGAGCATTAATCAGAGAAGCAGCCAAGAGGCCCATGGTAAATCTGGAGAAGCTGCATAGAATCACAGCTCAGGTGGGAGAATCTGTCCACAGGACAACTATTATTTATGGAAGAGTGGCAAGAAGGAAGCCATTGTTAAACGAAAGCCATAAGAAGTCCCGTTATGCAGTTTGTGAGAAGCCATGTAGGGAACACAGCAAACATGTGAAAGAAAGTGCTCTGGTCAGATGAGACCAAAATTGAACTTTTTGGCCTAAAAGCAAAACACTATGTGGGGTAGAAAACTAAGGCCCCGTACACACGGCCGAGGAACTCGACGTGCCAAACACATCGAGTTCCTCGGCCAGTTCAGCCCTGAAGCCGCCGAGGACCTCGGCGGGCCGAGAGCTCCCATAGAACAACGAGGAAATAGAGAACATGTTCTCTATTTCCTCGCCGAGGTCCTCGTCAGCTTCCTCGGCCGAAAGTGTACACACGGCCGGGTTTCTCGGCAGAATTCAGCCAGAAACTCGGTCGGAAGCTGAATTCTGCCGAGGAAACTGGTCGTGTGTACGGGGCCTCACACTGCACATCACCCTGAACACACTATTCCCACTGTGAAACATGGTGGCGGCAGCATAATGTTGTGGGGATGCTTTTCTTCAGCAGGGACAGGGTAGACGGTCAGAGTTAATGGGAAGATGAACAGAGCCAAATACAGGGCAATCTTTGAAGAAAACCTGTTAGAGTCTGCACATGACTTGAGACTGGGGCGGAGGTTCACCTTCCAGCAGGACAACAACCCTAAACATACAGCCAGAGCTACAATGCAATGGTTTAGATCAAGGCATGTTAATGTGTTAGAATGGCTCAGTCAAAGTCCAGACCTAAATCCAATTGAGAATCCGTGGCAAGACTTGAAAATTGCTGTTCACAGACGCTCTCCATCCAATCTGACAGAGCTTTAGCAAAGAAGAATGGGCAAAAATGTCACTCTCTAGATGTGCAAACTGGTAGAGACACACTAAAAAAGACTTGCAGCTATAATAGCAAAGAAAGGTGGTTCTACAAAGTATTGACTCAGGGGGGCTGAATACAAATGCATGCCATACTTTTCAGATATTTATTTATAAAACATTTTAAAAACCATTTATCATTTTCCTTCCATTTCACAATTGTGTACCACTTTGTGTTGGTCTGTCACATTAAATTTCAATAAAATACATTTACGTTTTTGGTTGTAACATGACAAAATGTGGAAAATTTTAAGGGGGTATGAATAGTTTTTCAAGGCACCGTATATTATTAAATTGTGAATATTTCGCCCCAGCTGTCACTCTGTGCTAACCATATAAACACATATGCAAATACACAAACCTCAAAGTGTAAGCAACACTATATATAATCAAATATTAGTGCCAATATTTAATACCACAAATTACTGTATGTAGGAAAAAACTCCTAATATATATATTATATATGTATATATATATATATATATATATATATATATATATATATATATATATATATATATATATATATATATATATATATATGTGTCCTCCATTAAACTCAATATAGCAATCAGGGAGAAAAACAGGTTCTACATGGTTTCTTCTGTAAAATCCAGTGCAAGCCTTTAGACTGAGTTCACACTAATGCGGTGCGAGCCACTGAATGTAATTTGCAAAAGAATCACAGCACATTCCTTTGTGAATTATATGTGGTGTCTCTGGGGTGCAAATTGAGCCATAGATTTTTATGGCTCAATTTGCACCAAACTGGTGCAGGACACTTTTTTTGTCCACACCAGAATCAGATCGCATGGGTGTTCACACCCATGTGATCCGATTCTGCAAATCGCGCTGTGTTTTGCAAACCGATTGTGGGGTGTGACTCTCAATGGTTTGTGTTACTACACACCTGAGTTGATTTACTAAAACTAGAGAGTGCAAAATCTGGTGCAGCTGTGCATGGTACACAATCAGATTTTAACTTAGGCTGGGTTCACACTGGTACAGTACAACACGACAGTAGTACGACTGTGGATCCGACTTTTCCCTGCGACTTGAAGTCCGAAATCCATCCGACTTCAGTGAATGGGGATCCGACTTTAATCCCGACAATGCAGGCACTTTGTGCTCTGATTATCTTGAAGGGGAATGCTACGCCAAATAAAAAAAACGGCATTGGTTCCTTCTCCAAGACCATACCAGGCCCTTCGGTCTGGCATGGATTTTAAAAGGAACCCCCCACGCCAAAAAAACATGTGGATTCCCCCCCAAAATCCATACCAGACAATTATACGAGCGAGCAGCCTGGCAGGTCAGGAAAGTGGGTGGGGACGAGTGAGCGCCACCCCCTCCTGAACCGTATCATGCCCTTAACATGGGGGTGGAGGGTGCTTTGGGGCAGGGGGGCCCTACGCCCCTCACCCCAAAGCACCTTGTGCCCATGTTGAGGAGGACAAGGGCCTCTTCCCGACAACCCTGGTCGTCGGTTGTTGGGGTCTGCGTGCGGGGGGCTTATCAGAATCCGGAAACCCCCTTTAACAAGTGATTCGCACTACATTTCTGAGCAGATCACATGCAATGTCTGTGCGATGCAAATTCAGCCATACAAACTGTAATGCTGAATTTGCATTGCAGTCGCGCCAAACTCGTGCAAACCCCTTTTTTTTTTATGCACCAGAATCAGATGTTCACACATGCCATCTGATTCTGGTCCGAATTCACAGTTCACACTGCACTCCGATCTGGGGTGTCAATAACTTTGTATTGACACCCGAAGCGGTTCATAGAGGGCAGTGTGAACTGCTGGCGATTTTGGTGCAATGCAGGAACCCGCACTGGATTCACAGGATTTCCAGCATCGCACCAGTGTGAACCCAGCCTTAGACTACTGTTCCTTTTCACCTATTTAAGATGAGAATTTCCTTACTTTACTGAGAGATCTCCACTTTCTTGCTGTTGCGTCTCAAGACAGAAAGTGAAAGGAAATCTCCCCACTGGACTATTTCTACTGGTTGCACATTATAATGCTCAATTTTAGCAGAGTGTTGCAATGGATTGCTTCAGTTCACATTTTCTAAACTTTATTGAGTGTTGTGCTCCATTCAAGCCTCCACACTGTGCTGCAGGAAGCACATTACACCAGTGATTGTTTTCTATGTGCATTTTCACTGACCGAGGCTGAGACTGGTGCAGAAAAATGCTGGTCGCCGCACGGGGAGGTTGATTTACTAAAGGCAAATTTTCTGTGCACTGCAGTTGCTCAAGATCTGAGGAGAATCTCTGAAATGAGGGGAGCACTGCTGATTTCTATCATCCAATTATATGCAAGCAAAAATGTAATTTATTATTTTCCTTGCATTTGATTGGGTATTCTTTGCAAAGTGAAGCTTTACCTCATTAACTAAGCTCTGGAGCAAGTGCACCGTATATTTGCCTTTACCTGATTTATAAACCTCTTAAAGTCTTCAGGCACTTTTAAAACTGTTGATTTAGTGCCGGTTTGGGATCCGATTTGTGTCGCCCAACATGAGAAATTCCATTGAAGTGAATGAGAGCCGTCTTACTGTACACTACTGAAGTCGCTCCAACTTCAGAAAAGGTTCCTGTACTACTTCAAGGCAACTTGTACCCATTGATCACTGTCTTAACTGAAGCAACTTTACAGGAAAAGAAAATAGTTTACTCAGGCAAACCCCTTCCTCCCACAGAGCTGATTATTCTGTGATTGGCCACAGCCAAAGCCGCCTGTCCTGAGGCAACTTTAAGTCGCGTTCTAAGTTGCACTAATCTGTTTTGTACTGTCTTTAGTCTTATAGCAGCACCATCTTAGATGTATAGCATGTTTAGGGTGTGCCCCCCAAGTATGTTTTTGTATTTTGTATAGACTCTCACCAGGTCTCTTGGGCTGGAGCACCCCTCCCCCTCTTCATTACCTCACATTAGTGGCCACCAGTGTATAGGAAGAATCCCTTCAGTTCTCCCATATAGAGGAGTTTATCTCCCAAGGTTGAGACACTAGGTTCTTCCATTCTATTAACAGGTTAGGACCCACTAATTCGGGGAGCTTTGTTGCAGTAAGTGGGCTTAGCACTATATGAGCATATAGTGTGACCAAACCCCCGTATTTTTGAATATGTTCAGGTGTTAACTAGCCTTGCAGGATAAATGTCATTTTTGCATGTGTGCGCTATAATCTGTTTTGTATTGTTTTTGGTCTTATAGCAGCACCATCTTAGATGTATAGCATTTTTAGGGTGTGCCCCCCAAGTATGTTTTTGTTTCTAAGTTGCTCCAAGTCGCGCTGAAGTCGTGCTGAAGTCGCCTTGCAAAGTCGCGCCGTAAGTCGGGTTGCCCCTGTGTGAACACGGCACTTACTAAAACTGGAGAGTGCAAAATCTGGTGCAGCCCTGCATATAAACCAATCAGCTTCCATGTTGTTTTGTCAAAGCTTAATTGAACAAGC